>NC_028643.1:15391091-15394184 GCF_001406875.1 Solanum pennellii | reverse complement strand
ATTTCAGTTTGAGTATAAGGATTACTTTTCAACACTCACTCTTAGAACAAATTCACACTCATTAATACCTATTGCCATATGCTTGCCCTTATTTTCACTGCTTTAAGTTCGCTATACAACCCTTAGGATCACGATAGGACTTTCTTAGCTTGTAACATAGGCTCAGGGTCAGGTAGGGTATATTTAGGTATACTTTAGTGGCTTTTTGCCCTCCTTGACATATCGGCTAAACATACCATTTTCTATCATTTTATTTTGCCCAATTTCCCACATTCTTTCACCTTGCTATTTTCCCTTTTTTCTTCATTTGTGTAAGTGACTCTCTTTTTTTCTTGCTTGTATATTTATTTATTTATTTATTTATTTATTTATTTTTTACTTTTCTTTCAACTAATTTTTGAGTCACTTTACTTTTGTTTTTTCTCTCTTTATTCTTTCAACCCCACTTTCCAGAGCATTCCTCATAATAGCCACCCTCAACTCATGGCTTTGCCATGAGTCAAAGTACACAATACCCAAAGTTGGGTCAGGTCCATAAAAAGGTTGTTTACTGCATTAGCCACCCTCAACTTATGCTTTTGGCATACGCTGAGGTGCACATGTCCAAGGAGGGACCAGGGCTAACACATTATTCCCCGAAAAGATTAGTTGGGGTGAGAAAGAAAGGTCTAATTTAAGCTCAAATCATTTGGATCAAAGAAGGATAAATTTCATTTGGTTTCTTTTATTTAGGCTAGAAATGGGCTATATTGAATAAGGGCCTATGATCCTTTCCTAATTGTCTATT
This sequence comes from Solanum pennellii, assembly GCF_001406875.1. Taxonomy (NCBI): domain Eukaryota; kingdom Viridiplantae; phylum Streptophyta; class Magnoliopsida; order Solanales; family Solanaceae; genus Solanum; species Solanum pennellii. The sequence goes on along the minus strand of NC_028643.1, from coordinate 15,393,397 downwards.
ACAGCTTACTTTTAGCAGGACTAACCAGGCAAGTTCTAGCTCAGTACAAATAGTGGACTATTCAAATCTTCCTCACACTCACTTGACATCTCATCACTCTACCAGATTATCAGACACCTAGTTCGAATTTTAGACTTAGGGTCATGCAGTGGTGTACCTCTATGTCATGCTTAGAGCCACACATTTATCAATTACTATGCCTAGTCATGCATCATTTTCCATTTTATCAGGATATCATTTTAGCCATCATGCTCCAGAATTAAACTATGTGCACAAGATATAGACATGCCGGTTCAACAGAAAAAGTAATCAGTCTCTTGGGGAAAAAGAACACAGGCAAGAAAACCCCAAAGGAGGATAGTGAATTGGGCTACTCAGACTTCACTCTAGCAATCACTTTCCATTTACCCCACCCCCAAAAAAAAGACATGCAATTGTCCCCAAGGCATTAAAAAATTGAAATACTAGAGTGGTAGGTGAAGCAAACCTGGGGCGCAAAGCATCGACGATCAGCAAGCTTGTGGGTCCGGTTCCCAGGAACCCACTACCTCTGTAATCTGGACACCCTCAGTGGTGTCCTCAGCATTAACAGCACTATCAGCAGTGCCTCCCGCTATCTTCCAAGTTCTGGAGCTAGACGCCCCAGCAGCTAACTCTCCTGCTCTCATCTGACGCGCCTCCTCTTCAGCAAGCGAGGCTCTCCTCGCAGCCTCCATCTCACAGCGCTCCTTCTTTCGTGCTCGCGCCTCATCCTCCTCTCGACCCCTACGCCTCTTGGAATGCTCTCGAGGGGGAGGTGGTGGAATGTCTGAAGTGTCGAATAGGGCCGCCATCACTGTGTCTTCAACAGGCTCTGCAGAAGAAGCCTCAGACTCAGGCACCCTAGCCTCTAAGATCGTATCAATATCTGCGCGAAGACTGTCGACCGCAGCCTGAAGGTTCGACACATCCACCGGAGGGGCTGGACGGGCTAGCACTCGCAACTCAAAGGTGTCCAAGCGCTGATGAACCTCAAGCGATCTTCCGCTCTGTGTGCTGGACGATTCTCCGCTCCAAGCGCTCTTCTGCCTCGGTAATAAACCTCTGCATCCAAGGCTGGATATGATGCTGAAGTGCAGCCATTTGCGCCTCTAATTTCTGGACCCTAGCAAGCGGGACCAGAGCGGGTAAAGGGGCTGAGCGAGAGGAGCTCGGGGCATTGCTACTTCCCGGGATAGACTCGATCGAGGTAGTGTCAGTGGAAGCCGCCTGCGTAGCCGTGCGGGCCTGTGCTACCGTATCGGCCAGATTGTCACCAAGTGGAGGCAACTCTGGACGGGGCCCTCTGCGTGGAGCCAACTCATTGGCCTCATCTCTGATGAAGACGATATCAACAGTGCCCAGAGGGGTCTTGAGCTGATCAACGTGCCATATAGGCACACCTGCGGATCTGCATAGAGAAAATATCATGCACGGGAATGGGTAAGTAGTTGTGACCTTAAAAGCCCTCTCGTGCATGACCGCCTGTAGAAGCCACGCAAAATCCACCTCGAACCCTGCTATCATTGCCGCCATCAGTACTGCTCGATCCCATGTGACGATATTATCAGCGGCTGTAGGGGAAAGGCAGTGGCGGACAATCAACCACAAAACTTCACCGTGAAAGTCAGGTTGGCCTTCTTGATGGCCCCCTTCGGCTCAGTCACCCAGTCGGCACCCTCTCCATCAACGGACAAGTGCAGGGCCATCCACCTCTTGGTGGTCTCTCTCAGCGATGGCTCACGCAGAAATTGGCCATCTTTGACAATCTGCCATCGGTAGTCAAACTCGACAGTGAGAGGGGTCCGATTAGCATCAACATTCTCGCCGTATAGAAACCGGCGGATAGCAGGCAGGGAGATATCAACCGAACGCCACGTACTCGGACCTGCTCCAGTGGGGCCTGTTTGGCGGGGGCAGCCCCCTATCAATCTGCGATCGGAGAGTCGCTACGTAGGATGCGTAGAACTCTCGGACCATCTCATCACTATAACGTCCCAACGGACGTGCTGTCCACTCCAGTCGATGTCCGGTGAAGAGATTGTGGATCTCAGGCATCGTCGGGAGACTTCCCGTAAGGACCCGCCGCTCCAATGTAAGTGTCCGAGTCATAACTCCTTTGTCATTCAGGAACTTGGCATCGGAATAGACTTGAAACTGCCCGTCTACACACCACCGGTTGGGCTGGTCGGTGACCGGGGTGAGAGCACGAGCTGGTGAACCGGGTGTGGATTTCGAACTGTTAACCTCATCAGACGAGGCCGACGCTGCAGCGGTGGCAGGTGTGG
>NC_028643.1:15378444-15389256 GCF_001406875.1 Solanum pennellii | reverse complement strand
ATAATTCTTTTCCTATTATCTACCTCCTTGGTCCGGCAAGTAGCATTAAGGCGAGTTCTAACGTTGGCCATCCGTTAAAAAGACTTATATGCAAAAGATCTCAATACATGCAAGACACTATTCTAGAATTGTTATTTTAGTTAGGTTTTACCTCATTATTTGCCTATGGTTCACACAACCCTAGTTATGGAGTTTAGTTACACATAGTCATAATCACAATATTCAAATATATGGTATAAGAATTCATGTGCTTACTTCAATGAGAAAGAGTAAAATCCGAAATTTCGCTTGATTGATCAACAAAAATCACCAACAATCAATTCAAAGAATCTCAAAATAACCAAGAATCTAACAATAATCATGGGCCTAACCAAATAATCCAGAGTCTAACCTAATAATCAAGAGTCTAACCACAAAAACGAGGTTTTTCGAACTATTTATAGAAAATAAAAACCTAATTAAACAAGGACTCTATTCGCTGGAAATCTGTCAAAACGCGGCTGGATCGACGGACATCGCGACGGATCGTCGTGGTCAAGACGGACCGTCATGGACTCCGTCGTCCCATACTTGATGAAATTTCTTCTGATTCTCTCTTCATTACCCTCGACGGAAGGTATGACGGATCGTCACAGGAACAACGGTCCGTCGAGGGTCTCCGTTACAAAACACTTGAACTCTTGGAATATGGGTACTGGGGCTACTTCTTTGATCTTCATGATGAACCTACAGGACGGACCGTCATGGCTACGACGGTCCGTCACGTTTTCCATAACCCCACACTTGGTCAGACTTCCCCATCTTCCTTCAGCAGCAGCACTACGCTGCCACTGACAGACTGTCACAAGCATGACGGACCATCACAAGCTCCAAGGTGGTCTCTTTTGCATTTCTTCGCTCAAAAACCTCCGCATTCATCTTTGGACAGATTTCCTGCAAATAAGGAGAAACTTATATAAAAATTAGCACAAAAAGGCTTTTGGACACACTAAACTTAAGGAAAAAGTATTAACAATACCGTGAAACCACGGTATATCACCAAGCTATACTCACCTCCCAAGACCACCTAGACACCTCGTGGTGGGGACCATGGGTCGTGGTGAAACTCGTGGAGGTAAGGCAGTGAGCTCCCTCGAGGCTGTCAAAATAAGATCCTCCACCCAAACCCACTAGAAGACACATGAAGGGCACCACGGGCTGTGGGAGGGATCGCGGTCTTAAGTTAGCATTAGGGGGAAGAAGGGTGGCAAACCAAGTCATTTGTCAAGGGACCATGGGCACCACTATGGACCATGTGACCCTTGACGGCCTGTGGAGCCACTCGTAAAGGTGGGTAGTCCACTACATGTTAGGGGCCTTAGGGTCTTTTTCAGTTTTAATTAGATCAAAGTCATGTCATCTAACCCAAGACTAGGACCCCTATATAAAACACAGTAACCCCAAAACTCACCCATTAAAGTCATTATTTTCAAATTCCACAAAACTCCAAATTTCTTCGTCCCAAATAATTCGTTCTCTAGAAACTTGAAGAAGAGGAAAATTCAAGCTAGAGTTCAAGAGCAAATATCCTTACTTTAAATTCTTTGGGCTTTTATACAAAGGTACGATAGTTTTGAACCATGGAGTTCCCAAGTTTGCCTACTTTCAAAGGTACAAATCCCCAATTGAGTTAGGGATTTTCTTCAATTACCATGGATCTCTTTATTAATGTATTAAATGATTGAATTCTGATCTATTATGCATGAATTGAAAAATTAGTATGATTTTTATGATGTTTTCCCACGAACCCATGTAAAACCGTATTTTTAATTATGATGATATGATGTGGGTCTTTTTTGTTTGCGAAAGATGAGTTTTATAAACTAATGCATGAAGTTATAGAATCAAATGAATTTATAACAAAATCGATATCTAATCCTTGATTTATAGATTTGGTGATTGAAACTAGGATTTGAACCATGAAAGGGAAGAGTATGAGACTATGCATGTTTTTATGAAACCTATGAAAATACTATAAGGATGATCTGAGAGTAAAGTATCAACGATGATGTTGTTGTTCTGTTGTTGAAAGGGAAGTCTTGTAATTACATATAAACATGATTGATAAAAGGGTTTTCTCACGTAATAAGGATCTAATATTGAAAGGTCTTCTCACCTAATTGAATCAAAGGTGGAGTTATTCTAATGAAACGTAACTTGGATTGGATAATTAGTTGTACCTTTCCATGAATGATAAGAACAAGTAATAAATGACTATTTCATGGGATTTATGCTAAGCACCGAGTGGATGTTGATATGAGATGGAAGCTTTCACGTTAGTAGAGGTTGGGTTTCTTGTAAAAATCTCCTTATCCCTTAAACCATGTGTTCCTCCGAAGGATGATTATCTAGTGGATTCACTTAAGCTAGAAGTTCATGGTCCTTACCTTGGAAAGTAAGACAATTTTTTGTTCTATGGGAGACACGGGGAGATCATGTTATTGCTCACACAGTCTCTATGTCGGTTAAAACTCATTCCCACAACAATATGATTGATGAATTAAGGTTACTTCAAGGATTATCTCACTTCAAAGGTTTGAAAAGTATGTTAGCTTGCATTGACTATGTTTTACGAATTGTGTTTTATAACCTTATTATATCATCTTGGCACATTGTTTGTACTAATTAATACTCTTGCCAATATTTTCCCCAAATGTAGGTTTCGATATTCAAGGTTCTCAATTTTGTGGCTACAATTGACTTGATTGATTCCCATGCTTTGGTGAGTCCTCATGCATTCGAGAAAGGACTTGTAGTCATTTCAGTTTCTCTTTTATTTTCAGTTTTGAACATGATGTATGGCTAGGTCCAATTTGAATCTATTCTAATAAAGGGGTATTGAGACAAAGTATATAGACTTCCGCTTTTCTTTATAATATGTTTTTGACTTGAAGTACTGTCTTTATTTCTTATTGTTCTATTTCTTATGTTATGAGAGCTAAGTGACTTGTATGGAGTCCCTCGGATTTCTATACGTCATGTTACATCTAGGGTGTACCCCTGGGTTGTAATACTTATTTAAATGATTTGTACAAATTCTTTTGGAGATTTGAAGGAAAAGAACTAAGTCTTTTCACATGCAGTAACTCTTCTCAGAGTTCAGCTCAGGTTGCTAGCATTTAGTGTGAAACATAATTTGGTCAGTTTTTTGTCCACAACTTTTATCAGCAATTATTCTAGACCAGTTTGGTTTTGTTTCAAGAATCAGGACCACAATTTAAAGTGAGCTACTAGTATCCACTTTAGGAGTAGTTTTTCGCACCGAGTTGGACTAAGTTTCAGTGCACCCTCAAGTCCAAGAACTTCCATTATAGGTTTACAAGTCCTATCTGTTGGGCATCAATATTTATTTTCACGCCATAGTCATGCCTTTATGCCCTTGCAAGATATATTGGGTCCTCTCGTTGGGGTGTATGCATTAGACTCCACGTTTAGCCCACGTGGTTTATGTCGTTTAATAGACTCTCCCACAATATTAGCTTCAGCAAGGTACTTCAGGCCCGTAGTTGTATTCATTCTCAATTTGTCAGCATTCTCACCGTTTAATCTTGCATTTTAGTTGTTATGCTTTATTTTATCTTAGGCTTATGTTCTTAAGTTCAGTTCAGTTTAGATACTTGACTAGTATTTTACCATGTTTATACATTCAGTCACCTTTGCATATCCCTCATGCTCAGTACATCCGAATTACTGACGCATACTCTATGTTGCATCCTATTATAATGCAAGATTAGGTTCTCATTTTTAGCCACATGGTTAGCTCATACTGGCATCACATCAAAGATATTCAACGGTGAGTCCTCATTATCTGAGGAAATTTCTTTATGCTTTTTGATTTAGATAGTTCATTTTTAGTTTCATCATTTTAGAATTAGCTGGGGACTTGTCCTAACAACTCATCAGTATTAGAGTCTTTCATACGAAGATTCAAACTCAGTTGATATGGATTTTTCTAGTTTGAACTCAATTATTTCTTTAAGATAATTTTAGTTTAATTCCTTTAGATTATATTCATTATTCAGTAATGGTTCCTCTTGGTTAGAGTTATTTAATTATGCTTGTGATATTTTAGATTTAGGGTTAGCTTGGGGTTACTTGTGACCCTAGGTCCGGTATTATGTTTAGGGGCTAGCCTCGGGGCATAACAAATTATGTCAACAGAGCACGAGCGGAGCACAACAATTTTTTAGAGGGTTGACCTTTCTAATCTTGTTGGCGACAAAGAGCTAGTATTATTGGGGCATAAATTTCTTCTAGTTGTTGATTATGCACGGCTATTGAGGCCTCATTGTTAGGGTGGTTTTTGTTGGCCCAATTTTAAGGAATCGACTTCCCTCATTGAGGTTACCCTCAATTTTCTTAGACTAGAAGGCCCGTCAAAGAAACACTATAAATAACACCATATGGTTATTCAGGTACTAGTGGTTAGAGCAGCCAAGTTCAGGTGAAACTTCATGGGGTGCATCCAGTAGAGAGTGATACAAGTGTTAGTATGGTTCTGTTGGGTTATCTCATCAGGGTGCATCCAGTAAAGAATGATACGATGGTTTGTTTTTATGTATTTTCCTTTTCCAACAAGTTTACTTCATATCTTTGTAGTGTCTCACTTGTTTGAAAACTATATGTTATAATTATTCTCTCAATTTCCCTTTATTTGATGATGTTCTACCTCTACATGTAGCCTTACTAAAATTAATTAAATAAAAATATATTTTAAGAAAATTTCTCTTCTATTTAATGCGATCTCTTGAAATTTATGTGATGGACGTTATACATATGAGATACACATGAATTTACTTTTTCTTAAATAATAACTAGATAAGTGTCCACGTGTTGAGTGGATGATTTAAAATGTGATAATTTAATAATTAAAAATTAATAAATAAAATGTATCATGCACTTAATAATACATTTAATTTATAATACAATGATACTAATAATACTAATCATTAACTTATTTATTTGAGCATATTAAATTAATGTTATTGTACACAACTTATTTGATTGAATTAAATATTATATCTATAACTGTATCCGATACAATTCAAGTTTTGTAATTGATATGGACAACTATCAATTATTAAGAAGAAACTAATTATGACATAATTAAGAAGATGATAGTTTAAATAAATTATACAGTGAGTTTTAAGTAAATGTCCGGGCGTAACAGATGTGATAAAATTTGTAGATTTTTTACATATAAATTTTTTCACATCTTTGATTCAACAAATTAACTTGTAAGAAAACTTTTATTTTTTTATGTTTTCACATATGGATGTAAATTTTAACTACTAATCTATTAAAGAATTCATACAATATTTTGTTTTATTAATTTTTTATACATCAAAATATGGATTTAGAGTTTTGCAAATGAAAAAACTTAAAAGTTTTGCAAATGAAAAAACTTAAACTCATCTTCAAGAGATTCTCAACATGTTGTGCAATCCTTAGATCTGTAAAAATAATCATAATAATTTATGTTATTTTCTGGTCATGCATCACTTTATTTTTTTAAAAAAATTTAAAATAAATTAAGAAATGAAATTGACTAAACATTTTCTATGAAATTATGTGAATCATCATCTTCAATTACCAAATTCTATAGGATTGCATGTAGGTTTAGTATGTATTATTTCTTCATTTCAATAAATTTTAATACTTCGTCCATTTCAAATATATGACTGAATTTATTTGTATCCAACACAAAATTTTACAAAAAAAATCATAAAATTTAAATTTGAATGTAATGTGTAATCAAATAGCTCATTTCTGATCGATCTTTATGTAGATAAATAAAATTTTGCATTTACATAATCAAATCATTTCTTACTCATGAGAGATTGATCAATTTTATTGAAGCTCGTCTTTTCTTCTCAAAGAAAATCACACATTTTCTAGCATTTGTATAACCAGCAATCTGTTAGTGCACCAATTGCATTAATACATGACATTTTAAATCATTTTCATGAGGTTGAAAAAATTATTTCTTTGTATAAGAAATCTCCAAACCATTGGGTACTCAATGGAATTGCTTTAAGACCTTTTAAATCCTTCAAGGATTTTCATATAATATTCATCGTCTAGTTAAACATAATAATCAATCATTATGTATATTCAAGTATTTCATCTATTGCCAGACTGGAAAAAATCTTATTGCATCCACCACTAGAGAATATAACTCAATTTAATAATGTCAGAATTTTTGTGACAACCCTTTATGCCCCGAGGCACAAACCGTACTTTATATCTTACGGTTATACTTTCACACAATGATTCATTTGTACCACAATGACATATATTTTGATCTATGGTCACTTTTCTAACTGAAACAAAATATACTTGAATAATGCATTTTATTAGGCGAATCATTTATCTATCCACACTATATGACAGATTTGTATTTAAGATTCTCGGAACCTTTTATAGCATTGAGTGATACTTCATATCAAATAGACCGACGACGACCATTTTTATATCGACTTCAATATGACATAACTTATTGATATCTTTTTATTTTTCATCATTTTCAGGTACATGAACCTTTGTCAAGGTATTATGAAATGTTATGTCATAATGCTCTTTCTAAGCACTTACCTCTTTAGCAATGATCATTTTGATAATTTGCTCCTCTCCTCCTCAAGGAATTTTACATTTGGAATCGATTGGATTATCATGCTTCTGGAATACCTTAGACTATGTCCTTCAAGGACTATTTATTAAAACATTTTGAAAATGAATTATTTCTTGAACTTCAAGTTCACATTTTTTTTGTGAGGATCTAGATAATTCACACCACACATAATTCTCAGTTGCTACACATATGTCCCCCTAATGTTAGGAAATCTAACATTCATCCTCAACCTCAATTGGGAATCCATCTTTTTGTGTGTGATGGAGCTTTAAAATTATATGCTCACACATTAAATTTTTTAGATGGAAATTATTTGGTTCCTCACCCTGAACCAATAGTGTTGGGAGAACCTTGTTGGCTTGATGCATACATGTTAAATAAACTCATCTCATACCAAAATTTATTTGAGAGATTTGTTCTCATAATCAATAGTCTAACTATAATTGGAGGCATACAATTTCTGCTAAACCAACTAGCGTTATCAAAATGATTTTATAGTTTGAAATTGGTCTCTTAATTTAGTAATTCGAGCAAACAACCTTACAAAACTTATTTGTAAGTTGGTACAAATGCACATGTAACCATACCATAGATGCATCTTATTGAATATTAAAAGTAAATGATCTACATGACAGGTAAACGGGCCCATATTCACCTTTTTATATGTTCCAAATAATTTCAGGGGATAAAATCCTAATCTTAGTTGGTACAATGATTATTTTATCACGAGAACAAGCTACAAAAAAAAATTCTTGAAGAATCTTCTGTTTCTTCAACATATAGCCATGTGAATTCTCAATTTTTTTTGTATCACATTTAAATTGGAATGACCAACCTATTATGCCTACTGTTATTTATTCTAGTAAACTTCTAGTGTACTTTTGCATGTGATTCCATCATCATGACCATGTTTGTATACAACAAACAACGGGAAAAATGGATAATTTTATATGTAAATATTTATAACACATTTTGATTGTAGTTATTTAAAGATATTAAATTTTTCCAGTCTCAATAAAATATTTTTTTTCAATTCTTCCGAAACTTAAAAAGTTTCTTTTGAGACTTACTACAACCCTAATATTATGAAAAATTTCATTTCTCATGATAGTAACAAATTCGTTCTTTCGAAACTATCAATTAATTTTGTGTACTACCACAATTTTCAAAACACCATTCTTATGGTGACCATCTCCTTCAAGGAGAAAATTATTATTATTGTCATGGTTAAAATTATTACATTCAAGACTTATTTCTTGATAACCAATGACAAATTTGTGTGCCACACAACAACATTTATTTTAGTAATGGCCAAAACCTTTAAAGAAAATATTTATTTTTTTCTTTTGTCCTCCAGTAGTTCTGTTTAAAACATACCACAATATTTATGTAGTACTCAAGTATATATGTGACCAAAATGATCATTTATGTCCAAATATTTTCTTTCAATCTATAGAAGTGAGATGTGACATTCATCTAACAATACATGAACATGTTGTTATTTATACGAACACAAGTCGCATTTTCTTCAAGAAGTGGACTATAACCATTTGTACATGTTCCATAAGTTTTTATTAGAAACTCATTGTCATGTTTTGGCATTATGTGACTTACCTCTACATCACTTTGAGTTCAAATGTACCAAATATAGTACCACTTTGTATTCCTTTATTTTGATGGAGGATTTTTAAAGCTTTTTAAATTGGATTGTACCAACAAAAATGTGCCCAACTTCTCATTCCATTTTGATGGATAAAAATTACCTTTAACAATTACCTTCATAATTGAAGGTTTATCTTAAGAAACAATATGTCAAAACTTTTTATACAATTTTAATAGATAAAATTACCTTCACATTTGAAGGAACATCATAAGAACCTACAAAATTCTTCGTTTTAATTACCACAATGATGACCACTAACATTTTACAATACCCATATTCGTACATTCAATCATTTGTCATTTTTCATACATATTAATACACTGCTACAACATTCACATAAAAGAATGGAGCAAATTCATTGGATAAATTTCATGACTTTCAATCAAAAGTATAAAAGTGTATGTTAGTCATCATCATAGCATCACTATAATGCATTAGGACTTTAACCCAATGTCTTACCCATAGAAAGACACCTTTGGTAATAAATCAATGGGGATTTGAACCCAACTTGTTATTAGCATGGTGCACCAAAACTTTAACTCGACGCCTTACCCACTTGGTGCGGTGAAACGTGAATTCACCGTCTTACTTTCAACTAATGCCTTAATAAACCAAATGTATTACCAAAAAAATTATTATCGAAAATCAAAAATATAATCTTAACTTAACTTAATATACAAGAAAAATGAACAAAATTTATTAATTAGAACAACATGTTAGAATCATATAAAAGTCCCAAGTTAAAATAAATTCAAACATTTTAATAATTTCTCTCAACTTTTTTTTGAAGATTATTATAGTTTACTAACCAATTTAGAATAACTAAAAAACAAGTTTTGTTAGTAAAAAAAATATATCAGATATGAAGTATACGATGCAACAAAAAAATTACTAGAATAATTCATAAATATCATCTATCATTAATTCTTGACGGAGACTGAACAACTCGTGATAGTAAATTGTTGTAAAACTAAAGTAAAACAAGACAAGAAATATATAAGATGATAGCAATATAAATAGGTAGACAAGAGATGAGCGCTTTTCTTATTCAAGGATTCACCAAACCTTCAAGTGTTTACAATAGGAATTATTGTGCCTCTATTTATATATAGTGTAGAATAGAGACATACAAAATGCTAGTCATAAACATGACATTAACATGAGCATAATGGAGAAGGTTATGAAAGAAAAGGCTACAAGAGTAATGGTTATAAAGTTGGAGGCTATGGAGGTTATGGTTATCATCATAATGGTGATAATAGGTGAGTAACTTATTGGTGTAGTGGACATCCCCACTACAATATTTTATAATAAGATCCATAATTATTTAAATAAATAAATAAATCCCAAAATTGAAGAAGAAATAAAATCAAATAGCAAAGAATAAAATTTAATGAACTTAACATGAAGATACATAAAACAAATAATTACCAATTAAACCATGCAATTAGAACATCTGCAAAAGAATAAAATTTAATAAACTATTAAACAAATAACATTTACCTGCATTAGTAATTTATATTCTAAAAATGAAATGTTACCTCTCGTAATCTAGAATATATCATATCATACGACACAAACTTTCAAATTTCATTGTATCTTCAAATTTGACATTTCAAACTTAAAGTAGATGGGACTGACCTGTATTGTTTATTATCCATTTGAATAATAACTGAATTTTCATAAAATGCAATGCTGCAATTTGAGAAAAACTAATATTAACATGTCATCAATAGAAGATCGGAAACAAATTTGGTTATTGTATCTTTCTTAGTATTTTGATTAGGATTAGTTCACTGGAAAAGAAGAAGAAGACGAAAAGTAAAATGTCAAAAATATAATGCAGCAATATAAATTCAAATAGAATAAACTCTTTTACCTGTTTTTAAATAACCGTTTCCTAATTATTTTGCTTTATCTATATAATACAGTTATATTTTGAATTTTTATCTTTATCTTAAACTTGTCATTTTCAGTAATTAAACTGTTTTATCAAAAAGTGTTTTTTAGTTAACATATTTTTGGACTTCTAACATTATTTTCATCAACCAAAAAATAGAGTCGTGTACAATTTTCAAAATATTTTGTTCTTTTGTTAAAGTTATTTTAAAAAATTCTATTTGAAAACATGAAATTTAGAATTAAAATTAGAAAACTGTAAAAAAATTAATTGTAGAAAAAAAAGAAACATGAAATTATTGTTTATTTTTATTATTTAATATTTAAATTAATATAGAATTCTGAAAAATCTAAAATGTTGTAATTTGACGGTAATTATTTAAAAGTAAATGTAAATATCTATTTCATGATTCATTATTTTAAAAATAATTCACACGTTAGTACACCATTTTTAAAATGATTTTAATTTTTTAACATTTAAATGTGAAAATTTCTTTAAATTATTTTTAAAATAAAAAAAAAAGTATGTTATTAATCGTGATAATATAAACAATAGTGTGTGTATAATTGTATATATATA
>NC_028643.1:15323000-15377587 GCF_001406875.1 Solanum pennellii | reverse complement strand
TATATATATATACTTATTTTGTTAAGCGACACTTTAGAATTCTTGAAATTTCTTTTAAATGTGAGAAAAAATGTGTTCTAAATGTAATACATGTGATATTACACGTGTTTTTGTTTTTATCTTGAATGGTAACTATTTTGTTTGTTAACAACACGAAACTAGGTATGAAATTGTCTGTACAAGTCTCAAAAAAACAAAAGCATAGTCCTCCTCTACTGTTAGAAGAGCTCTTATAAATACTGATGAACTTCTGATATATTTTCATATGCCTCCTCACTCAAAATGTAAAATAGTAAGATAAATTAGTAATCTTACATCATTTTTCTTAGTCGTCAAAGCATGTTGAGTTTTGTTCTTTTAAAATCACCACAAGCATATACAAAGATACATTATATAAGATCTACATTTCTTATTTGTTCTAACTCTTGACTTGACCAAAAAATTAAAATTTTTCATGCATACCTAGACATGGATAATTCCCCTTCCTTTTTGATACCTCTTGCAAATGTCTGTCCTTTCCTTTTTCATGTAAGTAAGTAGGTCCCCTATATTATTTCGTTTGTATTTATTCATATTTTAGTTATTGTCTTTTTTTCACTTACTTTTGTTATCCCACCAACACCTTTCATTGCATCTCATACTTCTCTTCATTAAACGAATCACTTCTATTAAAGAAAAAACTTTTTTGAAAAGGACATTCTTGAAACCGTGATTGAGTGCTATACATGAAGTATCTCACATGGTATATACCTATCAATTTTTAACTCTTTTCATGTTTGTTCTTCTTTATTTTATTTTTACCAATGACACATTACATCTCTTTACATACGACCTGTTAATTTTTTATAAAATGTATTTCCAGTAGTACACATGATGTATCTCACACACACATATGTTCACACACTCATCCATTTATCTAGGGTCTTTGAAAAACTACCTCTCTACTTCTATGAGGTAGTGGTAAGATCTGGATACATTCTATCCTTTCCAGACTGCGCTTGTGAAATTACACTGAATATATTGTTATTGTTATTCTGTAATCACCTATTTCATACCTCAAATATCTATTTATTCCTCTTTATATTCAATTGTTAAATACTAAATTTTCGCAAGTAGTCACTGTATTTACTTAATGCATCTTTGTATTTATCATTATTGTCTTTTCTATTGTGACACCAACTTTCACTTAGAAATTTCTCATCTAAGCCAAGAATCAATAATCATTGATAAAATCCACCAAAAATCACCAAACATATTGAATCCTTTCTGAGCCAAGGTCCTCACTAAACAAAGTAAAAAAAGTTGTTGTGCATCACTTAATTGTCAATCTTAAATATAAATGTTTTTGCCCATATGCAAAAAGATAATATATCCATCGAAGAGGAGTAGTTCAAGTGTGTATATGAAGTTCGTGTGGTATGAATAGATCATGGCAGAAAGTTTGTTATTGAGGTGATTTATTTGCTAAAGTCTTGTTTACAAAATGTTACATCTCTAAAATAAATTCTTTGATTTAACTTAATTCTATCTATTTTTTAAAAAATTATTTTTCTAGTTTAAGGATTATAAGTTCTCTATAAGTTACCTTTATAGTCATATGATTTTAACAAATGAATCATCTTACTGACCTTGTCATTATCTATCAGCATTAAACGAACTTCTTGAATAATATCATAAATTAGGGATCCTTGTCATACTAATTCTCACTTTGAACAGATTGTGTTGATTTCAATGCTATTATACGCTATATGCATCCGGATCAACATTCTAGTTTCATCCATGTTATCATTTTATATTTCGATACTCTAGATAGTTTTGAAATAGTGAACAATTGTGTTATAGCTTAAAAGCTCTTGTACATGTGATATAGGATTTTGAGTATTGACTAACTTTTTCACTTTACGTCTTTAATTAATTTAAGTTGGGGGCGAAACCCATCGTGACCACCTAAAGTTGACATCTTTTTTTACTTAGATACCATAACTAGGTTTTGTTCATATTCAACGCCTCATATTAGGTTTTTCTACGTCATTTTGACACATTCCACTGACTTAGCATAGTGTGTCTATTGCACACATTTTAAGCCCGTAAAACGCTTAAATTTTGCATTTTTTCTTCTTCCTTCTCTGTCATTCCCACACTTCCTTCACCATCCACCACCATATATCAAACCTTCCTTTTCATTGTTATTTCAGAATATAACACATGATTGTTTAAAATAAATTATGACAGTGATTTTAAATGGTAAAGGTGAAAATATCATACAAATGTTATTAAACAATATGTAGCCTCAATAATTTGCAATCTAATTTTCAAATATTGAAGACTTTTAAGTTGTTCTCATAATTTTTGCATAACTTTGTATATGCTATCGAAACTTGATTCGATCCTATTATTTCTTCTTCTTTGGATTCAATTGTGGCACACAAGCTTTTTCATCAATATTCAAATTTTGAAATCCTACCTTTTCTTTATCTAAAGCTTTTGTTTTTTTGTGTTTGTTGGTCTATCAGCTATAGAGATACTCGAACAAAAAAGAAAGAAACAATATATTTAAAGAAAGGGATGGTGAAAGTGATGATGGTATCTAGGTTATGAATCATGAGTATAAGCTTGTAATCCAAAATAATGTTAATTTTGATGATTATGATAGTTAGATTTGAATGAAAAGGATTGAGCTCATTTGGAGGCATTCAATTTAGGGTTTATGACATTCTTTGTAATTGAGTTTTGAGTTTCTTGATCCAGAGGATCAAGGGTTGATTTTGCTGAGCCAGAGATTGGCTGCATGTCGTCTCCATTGGAGAAGAAAGGGAGAAATATCCATTAGTTTCTAATAGGTTATATTTGTGTGAAGATATTTCTTGCAGTATGATATAATTGGTTCATGTCTAGTTGGATCAGAAGGAAAGGATAGTAGTAGTGATAATGTTAAATTTTAGGAAGATACTTCTGGTGGTAGTATAGATGGTGACGATGAGAAGAAAGGGGTGTTGCCATTAATATTTATAATTATTAAAATGTAATTCAAGAATTTATTAATAAAATAGTTTTAAGAATATTTTTTGTTCATAATACATCTTTTCACAATTATTTATGATAGATTTTCCCCATGTCTTCATTTAATTCATTACTTAGACACATCATCGGCGAGTACGCTACACACTCCTTAATATAATTGTTGATTATAAAAAAAGTGTCAAAGTGACGTGGTATGATCCGACTTGAGGTGTCTATAATGAAAAAAGCCTAGTTAAGATGTCTAAGTGAAAGTTTGTGCAAACTTTAGATACCCACCAATGGTTCCAGCCAAAATGGGGGTATCTACCACATTTCCTTACATCTTTAATATTTTATTGTGTGTTGTGTGAATGCATGGTTATATTACATAAAAAAGAGCTTAAGGTAGGTGTCAACACGACCTTGCTTTTCGAATCGTGAAAATATCACATGAATTTAAACTCATTTATTTTTGAAGTGTTTTATGTTGGATTCAGTAAATGAAGATTTTGAAGAATGAAAAAGTAAAAAAAATAATACATAGAACAGGTTGACTCAACACGATCTTACATAGCCTAGTACAAATAGGACTAGGAGCTGGAAAAGATGCAGGCGTTGGGGAAATCAGGATCACACGAGGAAAAGGAAAAAATATAACTTTAGTAAGTTAGATAGAAAGAAAGAAAATCTTTTTGATATATAGATATATAGTGCAAGGTTTTGAACAAAGAGACTTGTGCACTTGCGCAGAGACATACAAGAAGAAGATAATCTTACTTTGAGAGAGTTCTTATTTAAGATTTGTTGAAGTGCTGCTAAGAAACACGACTAAAGAATTTTATTCTATTTGTTTTTCAGTACTTTGTTAGGTTGACGTAATTTTTTGGTTGTGAATTTTATCGTAGTTCGATGTTCGAGTTAAGGCAACTAGAAGATCCAAGAGAACATAAACATGGGGATTTTTGTTTTGAGTCTACGAATTAGAGTTTATAACTTCTTAGCTTACATTAGTTTGCAACCATGTGTATTTTGAAGTTTTAGTTCATAAAGGTTTGGAATTGAAATTGCTGGGCAATTACAAATGTGCTTACTTTGAACTTCTATACATTCTATGGATCAAATAGCTTATACACAATCCTTAGAAGAATTACAGAAGTCATTAATCAAGAGTCGAATAACTCAACGTTAGATTACAACGAATTATTCACCTCCCCTTGGACACACTCAAAGACAACATATCAATAGGCCACCCTTATTTAATGGACAATACTATTCATGGTGGAAGGGGAGTGTCACGACTCGAGGATACACTTTTGACATAAACACGAGACCTAGGATCACGAGTGACACAAAGCTAACCCTAAGCTGGCATATCATAAGCATACTGAAACAACTAAACAAAATATACTATGGGAAAGCCTTAAACATGAGATAAGTGAAAGATTGGGAATATGTAATACTAGTCTAAATATATAAGATATACTAATATTTTAATAATAATGAAAGCATCACTCAAAACTAAAGTTGAATCTAATACAATGAAAAAGCCTTAACTGACTAGAGTTGTTATGACATTCCCCTACTAACTCTTGGAAAGGCTGAAGTTGAAATTAAAATACTGAAATAGAAACATTCCTATTGTCCTGAAGTATAAGGACGCACCAGTGATGTTGCTTAGCATGGATCTAGAACTAATCTAAACATGATCTGAATGTTGAGGACCTGAACCTACATCATGAAAAGATGTAGCACAGAGTGTTCATCGGTACTTGGAATTTACTAAGCATGCATGATGCAAAATTCAACTGAATAAATATGAAAGTTGAACAAAGCATATCTAAGCAATGACATAATCAAAACATAATTTAAATACTAAAATATCCAAAAATGAACAAAAATGAATGCAATGATAAAGTATTGACCATCAACATGACATACTGATACTGAATATTGAAGTATAGCTGAAAATCTATGTCAAATGCACTAGAGTCTGATTGTGGGAGCTAATTTTAATTGACATAAAACAATAGAGCCAAATGCGGAGTTCAATATATACATCCCATCAAGAGGACCCAATATACCTAGCCAGGGGTATAAAAACATGACTGGCGTAATCACTAAATCTAATGCCCTCTAAGGGGACTTATACTCTTAGGACTACAAGGATATGAAGAACCCTAGTCTAACTCGGTGTTAATCCTACTCCTAACTGGAAATGTATATGACACAACTTAACTAAAATACTAGATACCTCAATATTGTGACATGCAAATCTGAGAATGCAACATTTAGGACCAGACAATGTTAACATTCAAACACTGGAGCATGACTGTTAACTTACTTGGAAAGTGTAATTCATGAACTATGAGAATCTACAGAACTAGGGTTCTGTGTTGTATGCAAGGAACTAAGCAATGATTTCACAAAAGCATTATAAATGGATTAAGAATACAATAACAACTAAATCACAACCAATTTCTAAGTTTTTAGAATCCCTAGGTCTAAACAAGATATATAGAATCAAGAATCTCTCTGAGTTATAAGGACATAGTGGGCAAAAGGAACCCACTAGTGAAATATCACATACATGTTGATGAAATTTACGGAGAAATCCTTCAGTTTTGGGACAGGAACTGAAGAAAACCTCTTGTGTGTTCTTTAGAAAACTAGCGTCTCTTTCTTTTCTTTATGATATAGGTTTCATTAATTTTGGTGAATGAATCACTTAGGGTAAAATTTGACTAGAATACTAGGCTAAGACTGACCAAATCGATGTAGTTTAGGGAAACAATTATTAGGAAAGACCCAACTAACCCTAAATTAAAAGGCAATTCGATGAGAGACAGACCCGACCGATGGATTTTAGGTCAACAAACAGTTTGTCCTGTCAATTCGTTGTCTAGCTTAGAGAGGGGGGAACTAGGACCTTCAAGCATGGACCATGGTCCCACATACGATCCATAGGTCCTGGCATTGGACAGTTTATTTCAGGGAATTAGGGGTGGCCAATTAACGGGCTACACCTACGGTCCGTGGTCCCACGTACAGTCCGTAGGTGGCCTTTGTCAGTGGCACATGTATGTTTTGAAAAGTCTGAATTTTTCCCGTTCTCGAATCTAATTTGTTACATTATCTTTCCCTTTGAAACATTTATCCTCGAATTAAGTCTAAATTAGGTGGATGAGATGGAAATGAGCTGCAATCCCTACCACAAAATACTAGAAACTGAAATCTAACTGAACTATGTTCCAGCAACGTGCAATTGTGCTGAAAATGCAAGAACAACTGAACGAACATAATACTAAGAAAGAATTTACGCATTATTAAACTAAGAGACTAAAGAGGAACTATGACCTGTAGTTGAAATGGAACCAATGGAATGAGATGAGGAATTTTTCCCTTCATTGTTGCTTTTGAATCTGAACCTACTAGGACTTTTGATAACTATGGCATGTATTTAGTCCATCTTTGATAATTTGAACTTTTTAATAGCCTCATGAATTAAATCTGGCGCAATCAGTGTTGTTTTACCTACTTTAAGCCAACCAACCATTGATTTGCATCTACGCCCATATAATACCTTATAAGCGACCATATGAATGTTGTAATGGAAGATATTATTACAGGAAAACTCTATGAGATGTATGTGATCATCCCAAATGCTCTTTGTATTGAGCACACATTCTCTGAATATGTCCTCTAAGGTCTGAATGATATGCTCTACCTGACATCCATTTGTGAAAGAAATGTTGTGTTGAGATTTACTAGTGTACCAAGACCTTCCTAAAGTGATTTCCAGAAATAATAGGTAAAATGAGGACCTCTATATGAGATTATATACATGAGAACTCTATGCAACCTAGCTATATAATTAATGTATAGTTTAACATAGTCCTCCGCTGAATCTGTGGTCTTGACATCCAAGAAGTGAGCAAACTTAGTAACTCTGTCTAATATTACCCAAATAGAGTCATGCTTCCTGTGATTACGTGGTAAACCTGTAATGAAGTCTATGCTTATCACTTCCCAGTTCTATGTAGGAGTCTTAATCTCTTGAGTCATACCTCTTGGTTTCTAATGTTCCATCTTAACCTGTAACAATTAGGACACTTAGAAACAAAGTCTGCTTTATCCATCTTCATTCCATTCAACCAAAAGACTTCCCACATATCACGGTACATCTTAGTGGAACCAGGTGTCACTACCCGAGAATACCCCCTAGTCATAACACAACGTACTTGACCTCTTGGAAATCTTATAAAAGTCCTTAGCATTCATTCATCGCATTATTTTAAAATAGTGCT
This sequence comes from Solanum pennellii, assembly GCF_001406875.1. NCBI lineage: Eukaryota > Viridiplantae > Streptophyta > Magnoliopsida > Solanales > Solanaceae > Solanum > Solanum pennellii. The sequence continues at coordinate 15,370,283 of NC_028643.1, read as the reverse complement.
GAAGTATAAAACCATTTAAAATAAATCATAAGGCTTAGGTGCCAACACTTTTCAAAAGAAGTCTTCATAAACAAAGAAATACTAGTCTCATATTGGCCAACATAGACCTAAACTTCAAGAATCATAAACTAGGAACACGACCGTTACATTGAAAGAAAGTACAATGTCTTATACAATTATCTAAATGAAAAGGGAACTAAAATAAGAAGTCTTGTCCTCGATATATGAGGACATACCCAAATATTTAGAGAATATCTAAGTTCCAAGCTTCAACTCTAGAGATCACCTCACTCTCACACACCTACACTTTGTAGAAAATAGAGGAAATATGAAACTTGTACAATTAAGCACTAAGTATGATGACAACACAAGAAATCATGTAAAAAGGGACATTTTAGTTGAAATAAGCTTTTCATGCTATTTTTGATAAATTTTCATCTACCAAATATAAAAGACATCACACAAGTCAATCATCAACATACAAGATAATACTCTCATAATTCACAAGGTATGACCATATTCATTAAGTAATCCATTTAACGATTTAGACCCTCTAAATAAGGTTATCCTAAAACCTACCTAAGTAAGACATGAAGCGTCCGCCCATAAACCCCTTCATACACAAATAGATGATCCTCAAGACTAACCTAAGTACGGGTATTTCCCTTTCAACACAACCCACCAAGTCCACATTCATTGCTAGGGATACTAAAGGAGAAATTCCTACATTTAAGGGAATTCACATAATGGTCTTGGAAGACCTAGGGAACCCACTCCTAGTACCATTAAAGCCTACTCGTTCCATGTTTAGATAGCATCCCATTCTACTACCTACACATTCTATAATCTCTCCAATAACTAAAGTTTAGATCCCACATGATGATAATAGGCATTAACCGACATAGACCATACTAGCTAAGTATGGAATTCGGTGGCATAAGACCCCACACCGTGGAAGGTGTTCTAATTGCTAAAGGTAAAACTAGGACACATCCCATGTAGCCACATGGTTTAAGGGATATCATAAGGCTTTTTTGTACTCTAGTCTCATACTCAAGTAGAGCTGCAACCTAAAGCAGATCCACTTGGCGTGTTGACTTAGTTCTCATAGAGTAAGTTCATTCACATATAAGAGTATTAGAGAAGGTAACATCCCTAAACCTAACAACTTATAATACAACTACCAAGAAGGGACCCACAATGGTCTACAATCAAGGTTTATTAGGATATCTCATTCATGAAATGGGTAACATGCTAGGTCTATCCGATTCACTTCATTATAAACCTTCTTTTCATATTCAAGGTTTGCACATTCACTTAGGTTAATCATCAAGAAGGTTCACCATTCTTAGGTCTACCGGTTCAAAACATACTATATAATACCTCATTTATGATTCATGTATCAAGTAGGGACAACTAGGTCTACCTTACCAAGACACCACATCGACATATAAAGACTCTTCATGGTCTATCATCATCACATACAAACATTTAGGGGAACATGCTTTTATTAACAATATCACATAGCTTAATACAAGTTCATCTTAACATCATCTAGCAACTTCACGATGTGCCTATTTTGCATACAACAACATAACCAACCTTCAGTTCACCTCGTAGAACCATAAAAATTATAATCATAATAAGAACAAGAAGTAAGTACCCCCACTAGAAGTGGATCAAACCATACAAAACAATCCTACTATACTAAGCATATTGGATCAACTCACCATTCTCCAATATCACAATTCACCATTAATTAACTTCCAATACTTCTAATAATAACAAGATAACTTACCCATCATCGTGCCCACAAGGTCATGATTATCACCAACTCATCCTTACATCCATAATTTATCATATATAGATATAGATAACAATAAGGATAAAGAATATAAATCAATCTAAATACAATTCCACTACTAAAAAAATAGTGTTTAGCGACGGATATTAGTGACAACATATACTCCATCACTAAATAGAAACAAATCAGCAATTAAATATCCATTTTGTTGTAAAAATTACTAATAATACTTTGAGTTACACTATAGCGACGGATTGACAATAGAATATTTTTTTGGTCGCTATAAAATAGCGAAACTTTGGCGCCCTAATTTTTGCTATGGATTTTGCAACAAAGTGGGTGTGACGAAATTTATTAATTTTTTGCGACGAAAAATCATTGCTAGATTAATAAATATATTTTATGAATTTTAAATTATACAGTGACAGAATTTTCTGTCGCTAAAATCTATGCTAAATAAATAATTTTTTAGGAGCAACGAATGTCATAATCCGTCACTAAGTTTGTTGCAAATATTTTTTAACTTAGTTGGAACTTTATTAACTCATCTCAAAACAAAAAGGGAAGAACATAATATTTTCCCTAAAAAAAATAGGTTTTCTTCCTCAGGTGAACTCCCATTTCTTCCTCAGGTGAACTCTCATCTCAGATTCTATCTTCTTCATCCTCATTCTAAAGATGTCCCCACGCTTCTATTGCCTCAAGAGAAAGGCAATTTCTCTTTGTTCATCTATGTCCATCTCCTCTATCTAAGACATGGTGATGCCATGATTCTCTTGCCGAGATTTATGATTGTCGGGATACATACCCCTTGAGAAACCCTTGAAAGGGGTGGAAGTGGTATTTGTAAGAGAGAAATGAAATCTTTTCCGTTTTAATTGAAATTCTTATGATTGGAGATGGAATTTTGTTTAGTCATACTTTTTGCAAAATATACTTATGTCCATCTCCTGTATACAGATAAATGTTTCATTTTTCGGGGTGCTTTGTTAGTTTTGGATTAATATGGTGCTTATGGCATGGGTGTTATTTGCACAAGGTTTAATTTTTAGGCATACTTCTTTATTACCCAGGTGGGAAATTGCGGATTTAGTGTTTCTTGGATGAAAACTTGTTGTATATTTATTGATGCTGAAGTTTTGATAGTTTCTAAATCATCTGAGCAAACTCCATATGTCCTGTGCTGAGTTGTGGTTTGATTGTTATTATTTTGACTCTTTTGGTTCATGAATCAATCGATAGTGTCTCAACCCCAATTTTGAAACTAGTTGGTGTCAATTATGTGAATCGTTGGTAGTCATTACAGGATTTGCCGAAGGTTAACTATTGTAACGCTATTTCCAACATGATAATCAACCCACTGCAATCCTCTACTTTATTCTATCCTTGTATTGACAAAATTATTTTTCTATTCATCTTATTAATTAAACAATATAAAAGGTGTCAAAAATATTGATTCAGATGATTTGGGGTTAAAATTTTGGTTATGATTGAATTTTTCCTCTGTCTCAGCTTTTCGTCTTCGACAAAAAGACATTATCGTTCAGTGTATGTGAAACTGGAAGAAACATATTGACATCCAGTAAATGTTCTATTCCCCTTTTTCTTCTTCTTTCTGTCATCATCCTTCTTACTGTTCCCATTTTAAGATCTCATGGAAAGATTTTCTACTGAAGTTGGAAAAGAAAAATGTTGCCTCAACTATCTCTTATAAGAAATTAATTTATTTTGAAAGAACAGTTTTAAATGTTATTTCTTATGAGAAATATCTATAGTTTTATACTACTAAGTTTGTAATATCATTTAGAAATTAATTTTCTGTTGTGCGATACTACTAGTTAGAGTCATTATTGGGGAAAGTACATGCTGCAAAGACTTGGTGAAATTCTCTCATTAGGATTGGATATTTTTGATATTTTTGGTGAGGCTTAAATTTCTTGTAAACTTATTTGCTGGTTCAGTAATGGTTACACACTAGATTAATGCATGTAGTTGGAGGTTTCGTTTGGAAGTATATGAAGGTAATGCTTTATAAGAAAGCTTCATGATTTAATAATCTAGTTCTCCAGTTATTCTATAAGAATAGTATAACTTGTACACTTTAAAAAATTCGGTTGGAATGAGGTATATCGTTCTTTTTTCTGTTAATTCATTGTATTTGGATAATTGAGGTATTAAAAGGAGGCGAGACTCTCTAAATCGACATGGTCTGTTAAGAACAGAACAGAAAAAGCATGGAACTATTTAGACCATAGAAACTTATAATTAAGGTTTACTTCTTATACTAAGACTTTTTTTATTATGGTTTGATACTCTTTCATCATATTATGGATTAGTGTAAGATAAGAGAACTTTTGATTTAGAGAGCCCATAATTTATTGTAAAAAGAAAATTATCAGGAATTTGAATGAAATGTATCTAACTAGAGTGGACTGATCGACTAGTTTTGAAGGGCTCCTGATTCATCACTCACTTCATAAGTGTTTATGAAACTCAATACAACAACTCATTTATATTAAGTTTTTAGTTTTTACTTGTTTTTTTATGGTTTCATGTTCTTGATAATAACCAAGACAAGTTGATTTTATTGTTTTATGTTCTTGTTAATAACCAAGACAATCTGATGTTAAAATATAATGATGCTTTTGATGCCTAGGAAATGTTCACATTCACTGAATGTTATATATATGATGTAACTGAATGTTCCATTTGAATGAGAGGTGTTTTGTGATGCTTTGGATGCCTAGGAAATCTCCACATTCACCTTCTCCCTTTTTTGAGCTACTGTCTTTCAATTATCGTTGATGGAAAATCCAACGAGAGTTTGTGTTCTCTTCCTTGCTACAGGGAAAACTGAAACAAATGTTATGCTTTGTGGTTATTTTACATTAGTGTTTTACGTACCAGCTTTGATGAAAGAATTTAAGCATCAGGTCTAGGTGCCTTATTAGAAACACATAATCTGATGTTGTTCAACTTTTAAGACTCTTAAAAGACTTCTCCAATTTCCTAATATTCTTTTTTGTGATTGTATTCAAATTTTCAGAAGCTAATATTGATTTCGGAAGCTCATTCATTGTGTAAATCTTCTAACCAAACTCAATGATAATTATTTCACTTTTTTGTATGCAGGCATAAGTTTTTTTTACTTGTTCAACAAGTTTTTAGTGGTATTTTTAATATTTTGTCACACTTGAGTGAGGTAGCTTAATTATATTTATAATAGTGATAAATGTTGGACTCTAGTTTCTGTTGTTGCAATACCTTTTCATCTACTTTAACTAGTTTATTCTGTATACATGTTCTATTGGTTACATGTTTCTTTCTTTGGTGCCTTCCATATTAGTGAATAACTGCTGTAATCATTGTCAACAAAGAATACTTCTCTCATTACATTGTGAAAAACATTGAACATGCTTTTTTTTTTTTGTGATAGTCATTTTGCTAGTCTCTTTTCATTTTCACATAACATGATATTATGTGGGTTTGCCTGTACTTTGCATGCTATATAGGTTTGTTAGTATTTTGTTTTAACATTGGATAAGGAGCTCCCATGCTTATTGTGTATGTAGTTCCACATCACTGAAAGTTTCTTTGTGTAGACATTATAGTACATTTTTCAGGAAACCAACTACACTATTTTATTTTCAGGAAGTCAACTACATGCTACACTGTTATATTTTTTTTTATAGGTGTGGCTCAAGGAAGAGGTTGTGGGAAGTCTTTTAGTAGGATTAGACCTGCTATTCATGTAAGCATGCCAACTATTACGATGCTCCCTATAGTTTCTCCTCAACAAGGTGGTACCTCAACCGTTGAAATATCAGATAAAAGTGTCACCCCAACTATCTCTGAGACACCTCTAGCTACACTGAATCAAAGCAATCCCATAAGTCAGGGTCTGCTTCTCAGAGCATCCCAATAGATTGTAGTAATCCAATTGTTGAAGGGGATCTATCTACTCAAAGCAAATCAGAGGTCATACAAACACAATTATTGATGCTAATTCTAGTAGTAGCCACTCACGGACACTTATAGATAAGTTTTAAAAGTGTATTCAAGGTTATTTTGGAGAATTCAAGGTAGTACTTTTCATCGTAGATAAGTTTGAAAAGTGTATTCATACTAATAGTTAGGATATTGATATATTACTTTCAAAATTTATTTCAGAAAAAATTCTATTGGGATTTTTCTATTAGTGAAATTGAATTAAAGAAACACTGGTTGGTCAAGATGACTACAAAATACAAAAAAATTATTTCTACAATAAAAAGGGGGAGGAGTTAGGCCATGTTATGTACCTGAGCTTGTTTTGAAAAAATGGACACAACTCTGGGAAGTGATGAGTCTATTAAAAAGTCAGAAATAAATGCAAAGAATCGGTGTGGCGGCCGTGAAGTTGTTGCTGCGACTCACACATGTGTCTCCATATCAATTCGAGGACATCGCAAGAAACTTGTAAGTATATATATATATTTCACAAATTATATATGTAACATCTTTAGGTTGTATGATATTTATACAATATTTTTCTATCTAAAAAGTGTTTTTCTTTTGTAAAGGCTATTGAAAAGGACGAGATCCAACATTGAGCGAGTTACATTTGCATGTATATGCATGGTCATGATGACAAATCTTTTGTTGCCTAAAGCTCTCGAATTGTCCATGTAAGTCTAAAGCTTTGAAACCTATCTGAATTTAACATTTAATTTCTTATTAGAAGGGAAAACTTGGCCAAAAATGTTGTTGAAAGTATGGTTAGTTTATGATCTTTGGATTTCTGTCCTCTTTTTCCTTGTTCTCAGGTAGTTGTTCTTTTTTCTGTTCCGAAAGTTCCTGCTTCGTTTTTCTTTCTTTTCTCAGCTTCATTCTCCTTTCTCCTTTGGTATTCCTCATCTATATTCTTTATTGTGCATACATCTACCAATTATTCTTGATGCTTGCAATACATACAATAGTCCGATTCATTGCAGGATCATTGACATTTTGGCCATTCTTTAGGTGAGGTTTCAAGTACTTCTATTCTTGGTGAAGTCGATAAACTGAATTCAAATTATTTTCTTGGATTAACAGAGAGAAAATAAATAAATAAATGTAACTTCAAGGTAAAAGTCTTAGAATAGTTTGACATGGCATGAGTAACCTTGTCCAGAAGTTGTTGATTATTGGCATGACTTATTTGTTGTTTGCATTTGTTTTTGTGATCATTATTTTCATCACCTTTATTTTTTACATGATCAACTTCCCTGTATGTTTTTATTATGAGAAGTAATCTTCCATGTTGAATTCTCGAAAGTAGAGGAGTTCTAGAATGTCTTCAATGAGTATGGCTGATAAATTTCATGTGTTTGTTCTAGACCATAGTTGTTGATACGCTCAAACTAACTTCTCAAATAAGAAGTAAAGCGGTCGTATCAAGTACAGAACCCAACTAATGAGTTTGGGATCGTTCACACGAGTAAAATAGTTCAGACTTAACTTCAATCTATTATTACTATTATTTAGTCAAGTTCCTTATAAAACAAAAGACAATAAAAGGGGGGGTTTTTATTTATAAATTACTAAAGATAACTAACTAAATCAAAGTAACCAACTAACAGAATCAAACCTTGAAATTTAATCAATTAATAACAGTAACTAGGGTTTAAGTGTTCCCCACAGGTTCCTAACTTGATAATTCTAACTATAACAATTCTTTCCTAGTATCTTCATGCAAAGTGATAAGTTATGTATTTCATAATCCTTGGCCCGACATCTAGAAAATTTCACTCTGCACCTTGGTCCGGCTACGTGTGTTGCTATTCTAACCCTTACCTTTACCTCATATTAAGCATTGTATTCGATATTTGACTAAGTTATTATCTCGAACCAATCAATACTAGCCTATTAGATAGTATATACTAAATCTATGTTGATAATTCTTTTCCTATTATCTACCTCCTTGGTCCGGCAAGTAGCATTAACGCTAGTTCTAACGTTGGCCGTCCGTTAGATAGACTTCTAAACGAAAGAATTATGAATACATGGAAGATACTATTCTAGAATTGTTATTTTAGTTAGATTTACCTTATTATTCACCCATGGTTCCCACAACCCTAGTTATGGAGATTAGTTACCCATAGTCATAATCACAATATTCATATATGTAATATAATAATTCATGCACTTACTTGAATGGGAAAGAATAAAATCTTGAAGTTCACTTAATTAATCAACATACGCACCAACAATCGATTCCAGAAAAAGTGTCTCAATTACTAAAATTAATCGACTAAAGATTCTTCAAAAGTATAACACAATCACAAAGTGTACTAACAAAGACTCTAACATAAGAGAATCTAACTATATGAGAGTCTAACCCCCAAAACGAGGTTTTTCAAACTATTTATAAAAAACAAAAACCTAATAAATGACGGAATCTATTTGCTGAAAATCTGTCAAAACGCGGCTGGGTCGACGGACCTCGTGACGGGCCGTCGTGGTCACAACGGGCCGTTATGGACTTAGTCATCCTATACTTTACAGATCCTTCTGCCGCTTTCTTCATTATCGTCAACGAATAGGTTTGACGGACCGTCACAGGCACGACGGTCCGTCGAGTGTCTCCGTTCCATAGCACTTAAACTCTTGGAATTTGGGTACTGGGACTACTTCTCTGATCATCACGAAGAACCAGCAGGACGGACCGTCGTGGCTATGACGGTCCATCATGAACTTCGTAATCCCACATAGGTCAGACTTCCCCATCTTCCTTCAGCATCTTCACTATGGTGCCACCTACGGGCCGTCACAACTTCGACGGACCGTCACAAGCTCTGTAAGTGGTAACTTTTCTGCATTTCTTTTTGTCAAAAACATCCACGTTCATCTTTAGACAGTTTTCCTGCAAATGAAAAGAAACTTACATAAAAATCAATACAAAAAGGCTTCAGGACACACACTAATCTTAAGGAAAAAGCATTAAAAATACCGTGAAACCATGGTATATCAACACCCTCAACTTAAATTCGTTGTTTGTCCTCAAGCGACGCACTATGACTCACTACAAAATCATTGTACAATAGTATCCATGTTTTAGCTTTCGCAATCATTTGGCTATCCATCCCGATCAGTCTCATCATGTTTATGCATGTTATCACTATTAGTCTTGAATTATGTGGAATCTAATCATGACACAGACTCACCACGTACTGACACCTATCCTCTTCAACTTCTCATAGAGGTGCTAATATTTCCGGTATTGCAACTAGTGTCCTCACTTCAAAACAACATCCTCATTTTTCACACAATGATTTCAGTTTGAGTATAAGGATTACTTTTCAACACTCACTCTCAGAAAAAATTCACAATCATTCAGACACATTGCCATAAGCTTGCCCTCATTTTCACTGCTTTAAGTTCGCTATACAACTCTTAGGATCATGATAGGACTTTCTTAGCTTATAACATAGGCTCAGGGTCAGGTAGGGTATATTTAGGTATACTTTAGTGACTTTTTGCCTTCCTTGACATATCAGCTAAACATACCACTTATTATCATTTTATTTCGCCCAATTTCTCGTATTCTTTCACCTTGCTATTTTCCCTTATTTCTTCATTTGTGTAAGTGACTCTCTTCTTTTCTTGCTTGTATTTATTGTATTTTTTTTGTTTCACTTTTCTTTCAACTTGTTCTTGAGTCACTTTACTTTTTTTCCTTCTCTCTCTTTGTTCTTTCAACCCTACTTTCAAGAGCATTCCTCATAATAGCCACCCTCAACTCATGGCTTTGCCATGAGTCAAAGTACACAATACCCAAAGTTGGGTCAGGGCCATGAAAGTGTTGTTTACTGCATTAGCCACCCTCAACTTATGTTTTTGGCATAAGCTGAGGTGCACATGTCGAAGGAGGGACCAGGGCCAACACATTATTCCTAGAAAAGATCAGTTGGGGTGAAAAAGAAAGGTCTATTTTAAGCTCAAATCATTTGGATCAAAGAGGGATTAATTTCATTCAGTTTATTTATTTAGGCTAAAAATTGGCTATATTGAACAAAGGACTATGATCCTTTCCTAATTGTCTATTACAACTTACTTTTAGTAGGACTAACCAGGCAAGTTCTAGCTCAGTACAAATAGTGGACTATTCAAATATTCCTCACACTCCCTTGACATCTCATTACTCTACCAGGTTATCAGAAACCTAGTTCGAATTTTAGACTTAGGGTCATGCAGTGGTGTATCTCTATGGCATGCTTAGAGCCACACATTTATCAATTGCTATGCCTAGTCATGCATCAATTTTATTTTATCAGGATATCATTTTAGCCATCATGGTTTAGAGTAAAACTATGTACACAAGATATAGACATGCCAGTTCAACAATAAAAATAATCAGTCTCTTGGGGAAAAAGAACACTGCCAAGAAAACCCCAAAAGAGGATAGTTAATTGGGCTACTCAGACTTCACCCTAGCACTCACTTTCCATTTACCCCACCCCCAACAAAAAGACATGCAATTGTCCCCAATGCATAAAAAAATTGAAATACGAGTGTGGTAGGTGAAGCAAACCTGGGGCGCAAAACACCAACGATCAGCAAGCTTGTGGCTCCGGTTCCCGAAACCCACTACCTCTGTAATCTGGACACCCTCAGTAGTTTCCTCATCAGCGACAGCACTATGAGCAGTGCCTCCTGCTATCGACACAAATCTGGACCTAGATTCCCCAGCAGCTGCCTCTACATCCCTGATCCGACGCGCTTCCTCATCAGCAAGCGAGGCTCTCCTCGCAGCCTCCATCTCATGGTGCTCCTTCTTTCGTGCTCTAGACTCATCCTCCTCTCGACCCTTACGCCTCTTGGCATGCTCTCGAGGGGAGGTGGTGGAATCTTAGAAGTGGCGAATAAGGCCTCCATCACTGTGTCATCAGCAGGCTCTGCAGAAGGGGCCTCAGACTCAGGCACCCTAGACTCTAGGATCATATCAATGTCCGCTCGAAGACTCTCAACCGCAGCCTGAAGGGTCGACACGTCCACCTGAGGGGCTGGCTGAGCTAGCAACCGCAACTCAAAAGTGTCCAACCGCTGATGAACCTTAGCTATCTTCCGCTCTGTGTGCTGGACTATTTTACGCTCCAAGCGCTCTTCTGCCTCAGCAATAGACCTCTGCATCCAAGGCTGGATGTGATGCAGAAGTGTCCATCTATGCCTCTAGTTAGCAAGCGGGACCAGAGCGGGGAATGGGGCTGAGCGAGAGGAGCTCGGGGCAGTGCTACTACCTTGGATAGACTCGACCGGGGTAGTGTCAGTGGTTTCTGAAGTAGCGTGCGTAGTCGTGCGAGCATGTGCTACCATATCAACCTAATTTTCACCAAGTGGAGGCAACTCTGGACGGGGCCCTTTGCGTGGAGCCAACTCATTGGCCTCATCCCTGATGAGACCGATATCAACAGTGCCCAGCGGAGTCTTGAGCTGATCAATATGCCAGATGGGCACACCTGCGGACCTTCATAGGGAAAATATCATGCACGGAAAAGGGTAAGTAGTTGTGACCTTGAAAGCCCTCTCGTGCATGAATGCATGTAGAAGCCAAGCGAAGTCCACCTCAAACCCGGCTATCATCGCCGCCATCAAAACTGAACGATTCCATGTAACTATATTATCAGCGGCCGTGGGGGGGAAGGTAGTGGCGGACAATCAACCATAAGAACTTAGCCGTGAAGGTCAAGTTATTCTTCTTGATGGCTCCCTTTGACTCTGTTACCCACTCGGCACCCTCTCCATCACTAGACAAGTGCAGGGCCATCCACCTCTTGGTGGTTTCTCTCAGCGATGGCTCACGCAAGAAATGACCATCTTTTACAATTTGCCACCGGTAGTCAAACACAGCTGTGAGAAGGGTCCGGTTAGCATCAACATCCTCGCTGTGTAGATACCGAAGGATGGCAGGCAGGGAGATATCGACCTGAATGCCACGTACTCGGACATGCACAAGTGGGGACTGTTTGGCGGGGGCAGCCCGCCTATCTATCTGTGCTCTTAGAGTAGACACGTAAGAGGTGTAGAAATCTCGGACCAAATCCTCACTATAACGGACCAAAGAACGCGCTGTCCACTCCAGTCGGTGTCTGGTGAAAAAATTGTGGATCTCTTGCATGGTGGGGAGACTACCCATAAGGACCCTCCTCTCCAGTGTAAGGGTCCGTGTCATGACTCCTTTATCATTAAGAAACTTTGCCTCTTAATAAACTTGATATTGCCTGTCTACACACCACCGGTTGGGGTGGTCAGCAATCGAGGTGAGAGCATGAGTCGGTGAGCCGGGAGTGGAATAAGAACTGTCAGCCTCATCAGACGAGGCAGACTGTGCAGCTTTGGCGGGTGCAGGGACTTCAGTGGACCCTGAGTCTTCCTCCGACATCGAAACTCCTAAGGAGCCAGACGCTCCTTCTTCATGTGTAGCTGACCCAGAAGGTTGCTATCAGCGTGCGCTCCTCCTCAGACTGGGAGGCAGTGACTACAGCGACGCCACCTTTTTTTAGTGTAGCTCTTGTAGCACGTGCATCTCGTGATGGACTGGAAGTGCCTGGGGGCACATACTCCGAGTCATGCTCATCATCAGAGCCTATGACCAGGTGTGCATGGGGCGACAGACTTTGAACGCCCACGTGCGTAAACTCGATCTTGTTTTTGTGCCATAAGAGATAGTACCTGTAAAGAATCAATATTAGTACGAGAAGGAGCAAACATGATGAGCAAAAACAAAAAAAATAAATATAAGAGCTAAGCTGTAATGACTATTCTGCAGTAACAATGAAACACGACGGACTAGCTGACGGCTCGTTGTGAGTACGACGGACCGTCATGGGGTCCGTCATGTCTTACTTTAACTATGTTGATGTGGAGACCCCTGGAGGAAAGTCTCTGACAAGTATGACGGATAAGCAGGATGGACCGTCGTGACACTGACGGTTTGTCCTTGATGTCCGTCGTGGAGACCCTTAGGAGAGGGGTCTATGACCGACACGACGATTATGCAGGAAGGACCGTCGAGGGTATAACGGTCCGTCGAGGGTATAACGGTCCGTCGTAGATGTCCGTCATAGGACAATTAGAAAATGTGAGAGACCCTTAGGACAAGGCTCTCAAACAACCATGACGGTTGTGCAGGACTTACCATCGTGGGAACGATGGTCCGTCGCATGTATCCGTTTGGGGACACTTGGAGAAAACGTATAGTGGGATGTTGGAACAGACCCTATGACGGTCCGTCCTCGGTACGACGGTCCGTCATCGGGGTCTCGTTCTTTCATTCATTGACAAAACTGGGGATGCCACAATCATCCCCTTTGACTCACATTGAATACTTAGTGATAACCTATATGTTTCTAACCCAATACCTAGTAAACTAGCAATGCTAAAGCACCTATTTCTAGAGTTTTAACAAGGCAATTTTGAGGATTCTCAACTTAGGTCAGACAAAATTTGGATCAAAGAATGAAGACCCATCAATAAGAAATAGGCTAATACTAATTGATAAACGAAAATGCAATGTAAATGGGTAGAAATCAGAGACACATACCTGAGAATTTGAGAAAAACAAGTAAGGGAGGTACTTTGTGATCAAGAACAGAACAACAACAACCTACTCTGACTAGTAGAAAGAAGATACCCGGAATTGGGTAATTTAGGGAAGCAATCGGTTGATAAAGAAGGGAGGTAGGAAGTTGGAAGTTGAAAAGGGAGGGAAACTGGAGAAAGAGGGAAGGAAATGGGTGAAATGAAGGGGTGGGTTTTTTAAATGTTACCAAATTTTCAAATTATCCCAAATTAGGTCGGGTCGGGTCGGGGATGCTCATTAATGACGCAACAAGACCCCGACGACAGTCCAATGCAGATGCGACGGTCCATCATTGGTTCCATCACGTTGGCCCTAGTTTTGAAAATAATTGGAAGACGTACCTGGCACGACGGATTCATGTGATGGTACGTCGCGTGTGTGACGGTCCGTCGATGTGTCCGTCAGTGACTGTTGCAGTGTGATTTTTTGCAGAATTCCCCGGTGATGTGCCTGAAAATTTAAAACACATTAGTAGAAAATGCTACCATTACTAGAAAGAAAACTATAAGTATTGGGTTGCCTCCAACAAGTGCCTGATTTAACGTCGCGGCACGACTGAAGACATTTGATTACTCAGACTTCATCAAGATGGTATGCCTCGACTACTTCATTTGCTGATTCAGCATGCCTGAAATAGATTTTTATGCATTGTCGATTCACCTTGAACCGCACAACCTTCTTAGTTTCCAACTCAACTGCTCCATGAGGAAATAGTTTGGTAACCAAGTAAGCACCAGTCTATTTGGACTTGAGCTTGCCTGTAAACAAGCGTAACCTAGAATTGAATAAAAGCACCAAATCCCCAACCATAAACTCTCATTGTTCAATTTTTAGGTCATGTTACCTCTTCATCTTTTCTTTGTAGAGGGCTGAGCTTTCATAAGCTTTCAGGCGAAATTCATCGAGTTCATTCAACCCAGTTAACCATTGTTCTGCAGATTCGTTCCAATCCATTTTCAACTTCTTCATAGCCCACATGGCTTTATGATCTAATTCAACCGGAAGATGACAAGCTTATCCATATACAAGTTGGTGTGGGGACATACCTATGGGAGTCTTATACGCTGTCTGGTAGACCCAAATGGAATCATCAATCCTCCTTGACCAATCCGTTCTACTAGCGTTCACTGTTTTTGACAATATCTGTTTGATATCCCTATTTGACACTTCAACTTGCCCACTAGTTTGAGGGTGGTAAGGAGTGGCCAAATTAAAGGAGTGGCCACATTATGGCAAACCCCATATTTCTCCAATAATTCCTTGAACAATCTGTTGCAAAAGTGGGAGCCCCATCACTAATAATTGCCCTTGGGGTGCCAAAATGAGAGAATATATTCTTTTTTAAGAACGTAGTGACACTCTTCACTTAATTGTTTGCGAGGGTGACAGCTTCCACCAATTTAGATACATAATCAACCGCTACTAAAATATACTTCATTCCATGAGAACTCACAAAAGGACCCATAAAGTCAATACCTCACACATCAAATAACTCAATCACAAGAATGGGGTTTAGAGAGAGCTCTTGCTTTCTTGAAATGCCACCATCTCTTTGGCATCTATCACATGCTTTAGCAAACTCATGAGCATCTTGATGAAAAGTTGGCCAATAGTAACCACATTGTAATATCTTATGAGCGGTTCGGATACCACTATGATATCCACCAACGAGTGAGGAATGACATGCCTCTAAAACACTTAACATCTCACATTCTGGCACACAACGCCGAATAAGCCCGTCGGCACAACTCCTATATAAATATGGTTCATCCCACAAGAACTTCTTCACATCGTACATGAACTTTTTTCTTTGATTAAAGGACAAGTCCGATGGAATAATATCACTAGCTAAATAGTTCACGAAATCTGCGAACCATGGAATCAAGTCTTGTGAGGTTGGCAATACATGCTCATTTGGGAAAGTATCATCAATATAAGTCTTATCCCCTAATTCTCTCATAGCTTCATCTTCTAGTCGGGACAAGTGATCGGCAACTTGATTTTCGGTCCCTTTTCTATCCCTCACTTCAAAGTCAAATTCTTGTAGCAGTGATAGCCAACGAATCAACCTCGGTTTCGCATCCTTCTTTGCCATTAAATATCTCAATGTTGAATGGTCAGTATGCACTATAACTCTAGTACCTAGCAAATATGAGCGAAATTTTTCAAAAGCAAAGACTACTGCAAGGAGTTCTTGATCAGTCACTATATAGTTCTACTGAGCTTCATTTAGGGCTTTACTAGCATTGTAAATGGGGTGAAGGATTTTGTTCTTTCTTTGTCCCAATACTACACCAAGAGCAACCCCACTAGCATCGCACATAACCTCAAATGGACTGTTCCAATCCGGAGAAATAATGATAGGTGCAGACACCAATTTTTCTTTTAGCTCACCGAATTATTTAAGACATGATTCATCTAAAAAAATTTGCAATCTTTCTCCAGCAGTTTGCACAACGGATGTGCAATTTTTTAAAAATCTTAGATGAATTTCCGTTAAAAACCTGCATGCCCAAGAAAGCTTCTCACACCTTTTACAGAGATAGGTGGGGGAAGTCTCTCTATTACCTCGACTTTAGCTCGATCAACCTCTATGCCCTTTTCTGAAATGCGATGACCCAAAACAATACCTTATTTCACCATTAAGTGGCATTTTCCCCAATTTAGTACTAAATTGCAGTCTTCACATCTCTTAAGGACCTCAGATAAATTGTTCAAACATCCTCGAATGTATCACCAACAACAAAAAAATCATCCATAAAAACTTTTATAGTATCTTCCACCATGTCGGAGAATATCGACATCTTACATCTCGGAAATGTGGCGGGTGCATTGCACTACCCAAACGACATTCTCTTGAACGCAAAGGTCCCATATGGACAAGTAAAAGTGGTTTTCTCTTGATCTTCTGGTGCAATATAAATCTGATTATACCCCGAATATCAATCAAGAAAACAGCACCACCCTTTTCCGGCAAGTCTATCCAACATCTGATCCATAAAGGGCATAGGCAAATGATCTTTTTCAGTCCATGCATTTAATTTGCGATAATCCATACACACCCTCCATACAGTAACCGGTCTCATTGGAACAAGTTTATATTTCTTATTGGGGACCACAGTCATTCCCCCTTTCTTAGGTACACACTGAACAGTGCATACCCAACTACTATCGCCGATTGGATAGATTACTCCGGCATCCAACAACTTAATGATTTCCTTCTTCATGAACTCTTGCATAGGTGGATTTAAGCGTCTCTAGTGCTCAATACTTGGCTTATGATCGGGCATGAGTTGGATTTTATGAGAACAAATACCAGGAGAGATCCCAATAATGTCCCCAATAGTCCACCCAATAGCTCTTTTGAACCTTTTTAGCACTTTCACCAAACTCTCAACTTGTTGATCATTCAGGTCTGATGCAATGATTACCAGCAAAAGTGTCACCATTTCCTAAGAATTCATACCTGAGATAAGGTGGGAGAGATTTTAGTTCTAACTTTGGAGCCTCCTCTATAGATGGTTTCGCGGGTGGAGACTCGTGATTCTTCATGTCTAACTCATATTTCTTCGGTTTAAACCGAACATCACCTCGATCAAGAGCAGCGACTAATGACTCATACTGTTCAATGAAATCGTTATCAAAATTCATTATCACTGTCGCTAATTCTTCTACACCTAGACGTTCTTCTATTTGTGTCTCAGATGACTCACCAACGTTGTAGGATATAGCAGATACCGATTAGATCACACCACTCTACCTCATGGACTTACAAATGTTGAAGGTCACTTCCTCATTGTTTAACCGAAATTTCGTCTGCCCCTTTTCCATATCTACTAAGGCTCTTCCCGTAGCAAGGAATGGCCTCCTAAGAATAATGGGCACTTCAAAATCGACTTCACAATCAAGAATAACAAAATCTGCCGGAAATATGAACGACTCCACTTTTATAAGCACATCGTGGAATATCCCTATAGGCCTTTTTAGTGTTCGATCGTCCATCAGTAGCCGCATCGCAGTGGGCTTTGGATCACCCAAACCCAACTTCTTGTAAATCGAGAGGGGCATGAGATTTATGCTTGCCCCCAGATCACATAATGCTTTCACAAAATGTAATAACCCGATTGTACAAGGAATAGTGAACGCACCCGGATCTTATTTCTTTTGTACCAGAGATCTTGTAGCAATAGCACTACAATGTTGCATTCTATCATCATCCTCAAATGTGACCAATCTTTTCTTTGTAACCAGATCTTTCGTAAACTTGTCATAACCGGGCATTTGTTCTAAAGCTTCTACAAAAGGTACATTGATAGAAAGCTTCTTCAACATTGTTACAAAACGCCAATATTTACCATCCTCGGTCTTTTTCACTAATCTTTGAGGAAATGGGGGTGGTGGTCTAGGTAAGGGAGTTATCTTTTTAGGTACTTCAGCATCATTTCCTGTGTTATCTTCTACTGTACCATTAACCACTACCACTTTATCAGTATATTTTGTCATCTTTTTCTCATTAGGTGGCATAGGTGGGTCGATGGTTTGCTTACCACTGCGAGTAGTGATTGCCATACAATGAATTTTGGACAGTGTTGGTAGGAAGAGTGCCCGGTTGCCGTGTGTTAATAGTCGCAGATAATTGGGCCAATTGTAACTCAAGCTGCTTAATCGATATTGCATGTGTATCGACTTTCTGCCCAATACCCGCTAAATCACTCTTTAACTCTTTAGTGTACTCATCACTAGAATCGGACCTCCTCAACATTTTATGCAACATATCCTCAACTCGCGCCATACTACCTCCACCATCCCTAGGAGGAACTTCACTATTTTAAGGAGGAACATGGGGCCCATTCCTATCATTTCTGTTACCATAGTTATCCCTATTGAAGTTGTTGTCGCGGTTGTAGTTTCCATCTCAGACATAATGACCCTCCCGGTTATAGTTACCATAGAACCGACCTTGGTTTCCTTGACCTTGGCGCCAATTCTCCTTATTAGAGCCTTGGGCACTCGGTCGGAAACCCCCCGTCTGCTCATTTACCGCATAGGAATCCTCCTCATAATAGCATTCATCATTTGGTGGTGGTGGTTTACACAAGTAGTTAACTGCATTTATCTTTTCTGCACCCCCAGTGATATGTTTTTATACCAACCTAAGCTAAGTTCTCATCTGAGCCATCTCTTCACGAATCTGATCTGTGGCTGGGTTGTGAGTTGATTGCACTGCGAAGATATTTCTCCCAGTATCTGACTTCCTAGTACTCTAAGCTTTATTGTTCCGAGAGATTTTCTCTAACTTTTCGGCAATCTCAGCATAAGGACACTCCCCATAAGAACCACCCGCTATAGTATCCAACACCACATTATTATTATCATCCTGTCCCCGATAGAAGTATTCCTTCAGTGACTCATCATCTATGCGGTGATTGGGGACGCTTCTCAAAAATGAGGTGAATCTATCCCAAGAACTACTAACTGACTCTCCTGCTAGTGCCACAAAGTTGTTCACTCTGTCTTTGTGGTTTAGTATCTTGGAGACCGGGTAGTAACGTTCTATGAAAACGTCCCTTAGTTGGTTCCAAGTGAAAATTGAGGTATAAGGGAGCTCAGTGAACCAAATAGCAGCATCTTCTGTCAATGAGAGAGGAAATACTCTTCGCCCTATTACATCCAAATCTAAATCAGGTCTCCCTACACAACTTTTATACACTACCCTTACCTTAGCTATATGGGCATATGGATCCTCAGAAGGTAGCCCTGAAAACAAACCTCTGGCAGTGAGCATTTTCATAAGGCTACTAGTTACCACAAAGCTGTGGCCTGGTGGTAGAGGGGGAAAGACAAGTGGCCCATTGGAGTCTGCTACATTTTCATAGCCTCTGTAGTATTCTTGAGGACGTGGAGCGGGATTTTTCCCCTTTATTGATTTTCACCCAGAGCATCGGCTAATAATTGACCATGAACATCAATCGAAGCTGGGATGTTCTGGTTTGGATCATCATCGTTAATACCCAAGTTTCGATTCATGTTGCGTAGTGTACACTCTAATTCGTGGTCGTAGGGAAACAAGGGTTCTCTTCCTCTCCATGTATTTGGCATACAAGGAAGATAGTTCTGCAAAAATAAAAAAACAACAACAAAAAAAGATAAAATTAAGAAAATATTGACTAAGCTTTAGTAATAAGTTTAAACTAATCTAAAAGCTAGTTTCCCCGGCAGCGGCGCCAAAATTTGATACGCTCAAACTTACTTCTCAAATAAGAAGTAAAGCGGTCGTACGAAGTAAAGAACCCAACTAATGAAGTTGGGATCGCTCCCACGAGGAAAATATTTCAGACTTAACTTCAATCTATTATTACTATTATTTAGTCAATTATTTCCTTAGAAAACAAAAGACAATAAAAAGGGGGTTTGTACTTCTAATTTATTAAAGATAACTAACTAAATTAAAGTAACCAACTAACAGAATCAAACCTTGGAGTTTAATCAATTAATAACAGTAACTAGGGTTTTAAGTGTTCCCCACAGGTTCCTAACTTGATAATTCTAACTATAACAATTCTTTCCTAGTATCTTGCATGCAAAGTGATAAGTTATGTACTTCTAAATCCTTGGTCCGGCATCTAGGAAAATTCACTCCGCACCTTGGTCCGGCTACGTGTGTTGCTATACTAACCCTTACCTTTACCTCATATTAAGCATTGTATTCGATATTTGACTAAGTTATTACCTCGTACCAATCAATACTAGCCTATTAAATAGTATATACTAAATCTATGTTGATAATTCTTTTCTTATTATCTACCTCCTTGGTCCGGCAAGTAGCATTAAGGAGATTTCTAACATTGGTCATCCGTTAAAAAGACTTCTAAACAAAAGAATTATCAATACATGCAAGATACTATTCTAGAATTGTTATTTTAGTTAGATTTTACCTTATTATTCACCCATGGTTCCCACAACCCTAGTTATGGAGTTTAGTTACTCATAGTCATAATCACAATATTCATATATGCAATATAAGAATTCATGCACTTACTTGAATGAGAAAGAATAAAATCCAGAAGTTCACTTGATTAATCAACAAACGCACCAACATTCGATTCCAGAAAAAGTGTCTCAATTACTGAAATTAATCGAGGACTAAAGATTCTTCAAAAGTATAACACAATCACAAAGTCTACTAACAAAGAGTCTAACATAAGAGAATCTAACTATATGAGAGTCTTACCCCAAAAACGAGGTTTTTCAAACTATTTATAAAAAACAAAAACCTAATAAAAGAAGGAATCTATTTGCTGAAAATCTGTCAAAATGCGGCTGGGTCGACGGACCTCGTGACGGGCCGTCGTGGTCACGACGGGCCGTCATGGCCTTCGTCATCCTATACTTTACAGATCCTTCTGCTGC
The DNA here is from genome assembly GCF_001406875.1 of Solanum pennellii. Classification (NCBI taxonomy): domain Eukaryota; kingdom Viridiplantae; phylum Streptophyta; class Magnoliopsida; order Solanales; family Solanaceae; genus Solanum; species Solanum pennellii. The sequence continues at coordinate 15,349,470 of NC_028643.1, read as the reverse complement.
TTTCTTCATTACCCTCGATGAATAGGTATGACGAACCGTCACAGGCACGACGGTCCGTCGAGGGTCTCCGTTCCATAACACTTAAACTCTTGGAATTTGGGTACTGGGACTACTTCTCTGATCATCACGACCAACCAGCAGGACGGACCGTCGTGGCTATGATGGTCCGTCATGAACTTCGTAATCCCACACTTAGATAAGACTTCCCCATCTTTCTTCAGCAGCTTCACTACAGGTGCAACTTACGGTCCATCACAAGCTTGACGGACTGTTACAAGCTCCGTAGGTGATAACTTTTCTGCATTTCTTGCTAAAAAACTTCCGCGTTCATCTTTAGACAAATTTCCTGCAATTAAAAAGAAACTTACATAAAAATCAATACAAAAGGCTTTTGGACACACCATAAACTTATGGAAAAAGCATTCAAAATACCGTGTAACCATGGTATATCAGTTGTCCAGTGCAATTTCACCAAAAGTCTAGTGTATTTCATCTTCCGTTGTAACCTTGTAAATCAATAGTAATTGTTCCCTATTCAAAGTTGATCCCAATTCCATGGGGTTTAATTCCTTTGCTGCACATTTAATTAAGCTAAAAGGTTATGTGTGTTTTTGCTTTTTTCTTCCATTATAATTTTATTCATTATCTTTAATGTTCTCTTTATTGCAATTTATTATAGAAAAATTATGAAGAAATATTACGGGAAAAAATAACCTGTCAATCTGATATTGATCCATGTGAAGCATACTATAAAGTTGTCGGGGAAGAAAAAAAAGAAAAGAATATACAGTTTTGGGTCTGAAGCAAAAACTTACTACGGGTAGAATCTTTGTGCCTCATCATTTGTAGCACCTTCAGTTTCTTAATCAACAACGACAAGAAATATGGATGTGTTTGTAAAGGAAATGATTCTTTCCCTTACTAATAATTTTCTTCAGGTTATTATGGATCGGGTACAACAATTGGTTACTCCTATTGACAATCCATCACTTGTGACACCCATGGTGCCTATTCATACTACTAATGAGGATGTTGTTGATCGCGTAGTTTCAACTAATGAGGGCATCCCTTAATTTGTCTCTTGTAGATTTATTTTTTTGATATTTTCTCTCTTTTTGAAAAGTATAAATTGTGCATAGCTAATGAATTGGGTTCCCTTAAGAACAATTGATAAATTGTTTTGATATTTTGCACCATGAGTATCTAACTTGTCTCTATCTACAGCTTTTGAAGCCTCTAAATATTATTTTTATGAAATATTTTTTATTTAGAGGTATTTAGTAATATTTTAGCAACAAATTTATTGACGGTCTGTTGGTTGCTATAAAAAATATTGGCGACGCATTAGAAACGAAACATTTAAGTGACAAATATGCTGGTTCAAATACCAGAATATCTTGTGACAGATTAGTGACAACAATTCCGTCACAAATTGATTTGAAATCACGAAATTAATTATGAAATTAGCAAAGAATATTTTGTGATGGATCAGTGACGAAAATTCAGTCACAAATTTATTTGAAATGACGAAATTAATTATGAAATTAGCTATGAATTTATAAGTATAACGACGGATCAATCCATCACTGATAAGTAGAGACAAATATCATTCGTCTCTAATTCATCGATAAACTTGCGACAGGACTCATTTTACGTTGCTAAGCATTTCTAAGGAGAGAAATAGCAACAACCAAAAATCCGTCACAAATTCGTTGTAAATCTGGTTTAGCAAAAGAAAAAATTAAGGAAGAATAGTCTGATGGACCCTCGTACTTGTATCGGATTGTATTATAAACTCTTCTACTTAGCTTTTTGTCATCTGGACCCTTATACTCAACATAACACAATATATTAAACTACTCTGACCATTGATCATCCTGATGTGACATTAATATAGATGAGTTGGCAAGAATGTGTAGTCACACGCCTGCAAAATCAAGTGAACATGATATTTGAAATTTCAACTCTTACTTTTAAGTTATTAAAATTATTTTTTAATAAAATAAATTTAAAAAGGAAAAAAACTCCATCTTATTCCCCACACTACCTCCTTCTTCCCCACACTACCTTTTTTCCAGCTACCCCAACCCCTACCTATTTTTTTTTCTTATCCACATCCTATTGTTTTTTATCTTCATTTTTCATTCACTTCCTTCACCCATCCCTAATTTTTTCCTCTTCAATCATCACTTTCTTTTTTCCCCTCCCATACCTGAATTTCTATCTTTCTCCCTTTCCTTGCTCCTTTTCAACTTCTTGTTGTTTTTATTTTTTTTTGTTACCCTAAATAAAAACTGAAATTGGGCAAAATTTTTTGAACATAATAAGCAAAGAAAAATAAAAAAATTAGTGGAGTTGTTGATATCTCTAATTAGTAACTTGACCTCTTTGGGTGTCAAAATTATTCTTGTATTTGTAAGCAATTTGGGGTGTAAAATAGTAGTTAGCGTTGAATTATGAAAAGTTTGGTTAGATCTGCTTGTTAGGTGGCTTGGTTGTTATTATTGTGGTTGTTAGATGACTTAGATTGTTGTTACTTTGATCTAGCCGGTAAAAATTGCGATGACGCCGGCAAAAATGGATTCCGCCATAAAAAACGGAGACGACACAATGGCTCCATCGATTTCTCCGCCATCTACGAGATCCTCTACCTTGTTCCGACCAGTTTGTATTGCTATTCATGTCGAAAATTCGGAAATGCTATATTGGGTTTTATATTGGATTCTACTGGTTTTACGACGCCGACATGGTGGTGAAATAGTAAAAATAGGGAGGATTAGAAGTGTCAATAATAAATTATTATGGCACTAGAGGGGAGTGAAGTAGTTTCATGATTCATCAGATTGCACGATTGTGAAAAAATCGAAGAAGAACAAAATGGGGATATGGAGATGGTGGAGTTTTGACAGTGATGGTGGGTTAGGGAAGGTGGAGGAAAGGAGTACAAAAATAATAATTTTATTTTATTTGATAACATAAATTTTTATAAATTTGTCCTCTATTTAATATTTTTACTAATAATTAAAAAATTATTATGAAGAAAATTATGACTTGGCATTAATATATATGACATGGATATAACATGTCATCTATGTAAGGGAGAGTGAGATACATACATGGTCAGAGGGATTTAAAAATCTCATTTTGGTTAAGTTCAGGAGTCCAGATGACAAAAATCTACGTAGAAGAGTCCATAATATAATCGGATACAAGTACGAGGATCCACCAAACTATTCTGCCAAACATTAATTAGCAACGAATTTTGTCCGTCGCTAAATACTATTTTTTTTGTAGTGTTCTATCCATAGACAATCACAATTATCAAACCCACTTTACAAGCCAAAATGAAGGAATTTGAGAGATTATGGATTCATAGAGTTTCTCACTAAAAATAATTAGTTAAACCATAATATAATCATCACAATTTGTTTGAAACCATTTAATGCAAGAATCCATGAGTTTGAGGAAGAATTGGGGTTTAAACCTTCTTTTGGAAACTTGAAAACCATTTGAGAACTAACTCTAGAGAAAAATCTAACTCTAGATAAAGAGTCATCATACCTTTATTGAGATTCCCCAATAAATTTGAGAAATGTTCTGACACCCAAAATGAAATAGGATGAACTAGAGCCTCACATGGGTTTTATGAGTCAATAATTTGTTCATGAGGTTGTAAAGACTTGTAATGGTTTGTTTAGAGAGTTTGGAAGTCAAATGGGAAGGGATGACCATCACGTTTCAAAACTAGAGTTTTGTGTGCTAGTGTGTCCTTGTTTCTCGTATGTGATTTAGTGTGTTGTTTGGAGTCTAAAATCAGCGGCGGTGACCCTAAAACCTAGATGGAGATGTTTAGGGTAAATTGTTTTAGATATGATTCCCAAGAACTACCCTAAGGGTCCTCGATGAGGAACCAAATGAGTGGACAAGTGCTGCCTTGGCCGCCTTGAGCAGTAACTCAAGGGAATGGCTCCGCTTCGCAGACCTTTTCCCCCCACGGCAAAAATTCTGCTTCTGCGTCGCGGAGGCTTTCACAGACTCCTCTCTACCACCCTCCTATTTTTGTGAATTGAGGGAACACTTCCGCGTCATGTACTTGTTCAATGACGTCACCTGCTTCAGTTAAAGTTAAATTGGACGGTTATTTTTAAGTCCAAGTGGTGTAAGGGTGTAACACTCCAGAAGTTCCATAACATATACTACAGAATTGACTATTAAATAATGTTCTAAAATGATGTTTATAGACCTATATTTATTTATTAAAATCAATTAGAAAAGGATAGAGCCAAAACGACAAAAGAAAGACCTTGACGTCCGGAAACTAGCTAAATTGAACTAGTAGATGCCCCTATGTTTGGTAAAGGTTTGAGACTGGCGAATGAAGTCCAAAACTTGTAAGAAGACTTCAAATAGGTAAATTATAGTACAAAGGGTCCAAACGTTCGTTAACGACCCCCAAGCACTGCCCTAACGGTCCTTGTGGAGGACCAAAACATTGTCGAGCAAGGTGCCAAAGAAGCTTGGGACAACCAAGATGTGGAGTCCTCTTGCGCATCGCGCAGCAAACACTGGCTAGGAAAATTTTTCCTCACTGTGCCGGGCATCCATGCGGCTCACTGGTTTGACCCAAATTTTCACAAAAAGAATTGGAATTTGGCCCCGTGACGTGCAGCCACTTCCCAGATTTGTCCGTGACGTTTTTAAGTCAATTTAACTTCACAAAAAGACCCATTGAAGTAAGGGTTTTTTTGGAAATTTTAGGGGACGAGTTTATAATGGTATTAGGTCAGTTTTAAACCATTTGCATGCCTTACAAATCAGAATTAACAAATCCTTATCATCTCCCTCAAAAAAACTCTCTCTATCAAACCACCATTGAAGAACAAGAATAGCTTAAGGAAGAAGTCGAAGACTTTAAGATTTTCATTCAAAATTCGTGGAATCATAATCAATAAGGTATGGGTTCTTCACTCTTGGGATTCTTTCCCCAAGAGGTCCTTTTCTAACAATTCAATACCTAGTGTTTTTAGTCTACTAAAGGGTTTTCTTCCAAACTTGTCATTTATGTCTAATGATGAAAAACTATGATTTTCTATGGTTAATTAACTATATATTTGCTACATAATTGATATGTAATGTTGGGTTTTCGTATAAAGCATGTTCCTTCTCTAAATAATGGATTTGATTATGTTCTATCTATCACTAAATGTCATGAAATTGTTGGGATTGGAACTATAGATTGCATGAAAACTTAAATGAGCCCTTTCCCTTAACCAGAACTATGAATTGGTCTTGTGTATGACTAGAGTGGTTGGGATTGGTTAGGTTGAGTATATCATTATATTATTGGATGATTGTTATGATTTGAGTTTAAATTCTTGATGAAGATTCTTGGAAGCAATTAGGTAAGTCTTTTAAAGTCATGACTACTCTATTACGTTGATGTTGGCCTATAATTGATGTTTTTTATGCAATTGAAGTATGTATGAAGTTTCCATGAATATATGATGGCTTATGAATATGTTAAATGTGAACTCATGGTAAGGGTATAATAATGCAAGTTGATGATGTTTATCTTGTATGCCTTACATACTATGATCATGATATGTTCATCTCACAAATGAATGTTGTGATGAAAGGGAATTCTCATCTAAACCTAAAGAGTTTATGATCATGTTTATACGAGGAGTTAATCTCCTATGGCCTATGATAAGTTTTATGAAAAATGAAGACTTAAAGTTTATTCAAAATAGGGACCTTAACATAGAACCGATGAAAGAGATATGAGAGATATCCCTTCCCTAGTTGGAAGGTAGGTTCAAAATGACTCTTATGATATAGAGGCTTCCGTATTATATGGAACTATGGGTCTCTAATATATCTACTAGTTCTTGAACTATGTTGCCTCTATAGAAATACTAGCTAGTGGATCCACCTAGAATTCTATGTTAATGTTTCGGATCTACCCAGTAAAGTTGACCACCTTCTTTCGGTTTGGGGTTTCATGCCGCCGGATTCCATGTTTAGCTCATATGGTCTAATGTCGGTTAGACGATTGTTCCCTTAAGTAAAATGAAAGATAAGTAAATGGACGTTGACTAAGGTGACTTGAGGAGTCTACTTAGTATAGGTAGGGGTATGTGACTCTAATTAAACATTGCACAAGTTGACTCTAAGGGAAGTCCTAGGAGATTGTTCCATGCAAGATGATATGAAATGTATAATTCCTACGATATATGATGTTTTTCTTACATTATGTTGGCTATGTAGATGAACATGTTATTGGTCTATGTTGCTACGTGTAGTGATGATTACTTATATTTTAAGATGCATTAAGCAAGGCATTTCCTATGGTCTCCTATCTTGTTTACTAGATTATGTGGGGTTATGGGGCTTCACATGATCATTGCATTTGTAACCTTGGGATGGGATTATTTGTAAGTGTTTTGTATGTTATATTTAAATGGTCTAATAAACATGAAATTTTAATATGTCTTTATGATGATATGTCTTTGGTTATGATCATGCTTTATGTGGTTGTGATCCTTATCTTGTATATGCTCTCTTTTATGTGCATTAAAGATTTTAAAATGATTTAGCATGCTTTCTAAATAATTTGTCCTTTTTTCATGCATGTGCTTAAATGTTTATGTTAATATACTCATACATAGTACATGTGTCATACTAACCCCTTACTTTATATAACTACAAATGTGAAGATTAACAAGGTCGATTGAAAAAGCTTGGAACTCTTTCTCCAAGTATTAGTGGGTCCTCATGTTTGGGGATGCTATCTTTTCGTTATTCTAGCTTATAAAGACTTTAGTATTTTGAAGAGATACTCTTTATTTCCTTTTATCATTTAGATTCTATTGTAGTAAGTCTTTATGACGTATTGACTTTGTATTGGCTAAGTCCAAGACTCGTATTCTTTAGATGGTTTTTATGTGAGACATCTTTAAGACTTACGTATGTATGTTTATCATGTTGCTATAAGAAGAGCATTTAGATTCTATGTGAGAGGTCTAAGTATACCTCACTTATTATATGAAAAAGTTTTAATTTTTTTTGCATTTTTAACCGATGACATGTTATGACGAATGCTAAGGGCTTGTCTGAGTCCTCTGAGAGGACAACGACTTCAGTAACGTCTGGGGGCTGATCTCCAGTCGTGACAAACTTTGTATCAGAGCATGAGGTAAATAAAATAGGGTCCATGTTTCACTAAACAACATTATATAGTGTTTTATTCATGGTTGTGAAGAGCTCCACAATTATGAATGAGATGCTATGTGATGATTAGAAAAATTCTCTTTTCATGGTAATCCTATGTTGTGGCTCTAGAGTTTTGACGTTATGTGTATTTTAGTATATAACCCCTTTATTTTTTTTATAGGCAATAAACACAATAAGGAAAACCACAAGAAGAGTGGGAGAAGAGATTGCCAATGCGGGACCTACTCACCAAGGCTATCGAGTCCCTCCCTAAGAGCAAGTTGCTGCGAATGATCATGTTCCGGTCAATCCTCCGGCCATGATGGATGGTGAGGTGAGGGCAGCCCTTCTCCAAATTGCCGAAGCCATCACCAGTCAAGCTCAAGCCATTATGGCTCAAGCTGAATGGGAAGTTGTACCTCGAGAGAACAAACATGCTAGTACTATGGCTACCCATTTTAGAGATTTCACGATGATGAATCCTCCTATGTTCTTTGGATCCAAGGTTGTTGAAGACCCCCAAGAGTTTCTTAATGAGGTCTATAAGATTTTGTTTGCTATGGGGGTGACTACTATTTAAAAGGCTGAGCTTGTTTCCTATTAACTCAAGGACGTGACTCAGACATGGTACAACCAATGGAAGGATAGTTGGGATTTAAAAGGTGGTACCGTGACATGGGATATTTTCAAAAAGGCCTTTCTTGACAAATTCATCCCAAGAGAGGAAAGGGAAACTAAGGTAGATGATGTAAGACCCCCAAAAATGAGTTAGGGTGTCTAGATCCTAAAATATTTGTCATAAAGGTCTAAGGTACTAAAATGACTTATAATATTGTATTGAGGCAGTGTGTAAGGTTTAAGGTGATTTGGAAGTGAAACGTCAAGGGACGATGAAGACGTTCGACGACTAGTCACCTATGAAACTCATCTGTCTATACATGCTTATATTTGTATTTCATGAGCTTGTGAAATCTTAAATAAGTTATAGTTATTTTTATAGGAAGTATATGAAGTTTCATGAAGTATGGAGGTCAAACGTCCAAGAACGTCTAAGACGTTCAAAAGTTAGCCCTTGAGACGTTCAAGTATGTCTTCATTGGGCCTAGCATGTTTGGACATGTTTTGTGTGTGCATTTTTAGTGAAACTTGCATGGAAGGTCCTTGACTTGTCAATGTGCATATTTACGTTGGAAACATCCGGGTACGACTTCTTAAGGGTCCCGCAAAAGGGCCCAAAAAAAGGACGCAAGTGTTGTCGAGACACTGCCTTAGCAGTGTCAATTGATGAGCCAAACGACGCTGCGTTGGTGGATTGACGCCCCGTTGATGGGGAGGCTTCGATGGGAACTTATCCTGGAGAAGGCTTGGCGACATGGCAGCCTAAGATACAATCGACTGAGGGTAAAGAACAGCCCGTCTATGGACCAATGCCCCGTCGTTGGGTCCGTCAATACAGGCTAGAGCATCACTGCCTAGCGACTGCTCATAAAAGGGGTAGACGGGAAACTAAACCCAAGTCCTAACCTGACCTTACTAGGTTTATTTAGTGATTTTTGGGTGTATTTAAGGGATCAAAAACGGGATAAACCCATTCCCAAACAAATTCACTCAAAATAGACTTTCCCTCCAAAAATATTTTCTTTAGAATCTCCATTTAAAGTAAAGCTCAAGATGATCTTGGAGATTGGATTTCTTTGGTTTATTTATCAAGTTTAAGATGTTTTCAACTAGACAAAGATATGGTGATCCTTCATCTCTAGTTATCCTTCCATCTAGAGAGTTAATCTCAAAGTTTCAAAAGAGATTTCATAATCAAACTTCTTCTTCTTCAATCTAGCCATGAGTTCATTCTAAATTTTTTTTAATGGCTTAATCATGATGAATTGATGTTAATGTATTGGGTTTAACATGAAATTTAATACAATTGCATTATGAACCCATGTCCCTTCCCAAAATTGATTTAGCCCTTGCATAGGCATTGTGATCGTGGCCTATTAATGATTGAATAGTGATTCTCTTACGTTGAATTGGTTATATACACTTGTATTTATATATATTGATGATGAATTTATTATAAATAATCCATGCGGATCAATGTATGAAGATATGAGCATGCGTAGCCTACTTATCAATGTAATCAATGTAACATTGGTCCTTTATTGTGTAGAAGTGGAATTTGATTATATTGGGAGTCTTGTAGCTACTGATTTAGGTTAATATCATGAGTGAATTGTAATCAAAAATCTTGTATGATCAAAGTGAAGAAAGATTAGTATGTGTTGATCTAGGTTCTCCTAGTTTATGAATTTAAAATGCTATGTAGGTGATGTGATCTATATCATAAGACGAATAAAGCATGATTAACATTTGATTCATATATCCTTATCTACTGCCCTAAATGTATATTATTGATATATGATGATTGATGAGCAAAACTAGGGAAGTTACTTGATGATCTATAACTCTCTACTTTCTACCATATATTTGATATTATGTATTAGATGGTTGTATGATTTTGTAGAAAGTTGTACATGGTTTTCTTCATGATCAAATGTATACTTAGCTACTTCCTTCGTATTAATTGATTGATGAAAAAGGCGTACTGATCAAGGATGATCAAAAGGTAAGAAGTTGGTAAGAATGGATTTTCCCTTCTACTTAGCTATAATATTGTTGGTGAAGCCTTTTATGGCATTGTGTGGTATGGCCCACTTATGGTGGCGGTGTTTACCTTATTTTCAATATATATATGTGATGTGATCATGGCCTTGAAGTCAACTATACTATGAATGTGTGATGTGATGAATCACCCTATCTGAAGCCTATGCCTAGTTTCACATTCTAACTATTATCTAGGTTGTGTTTCTAGTGTCATCAGAATGTAAATGGCTATGTTAAGGTTATGTGTACTTGATGCCTGTGATGTGGTCCTATAATGTTATATGTGATGTAAAGTTAACTAGGTGCATAAAGACTAAAGATTTCTGTAAGAATGTTGTAAGTCTTAAATTAATGAGTCTTATGCTATATAACCATTCTATAATATTGTGTGATGTATCATTCACTAGGATTAATTGATAGGTGTACTAGTATATGAATGCGTATGGAGCCTTGTCTATCCATTGCACATGTGTACCTTGATAAGATAGTTCCTAGACTGGTCTTATAAGGACATGCATAGGATTGTATAAACATGTTATGAATATGATTAATATGCTATGATGTTAAGTATAAGATATGATGAATTATGAATGTATATAGTGTCTTAGTGGGTTTATATGAAAGGAATGCTCTTATAGTTATACCTATAGACTTATGCATTAATATATGAACATGTGTGACATTTATGTGTTATGTGAAAGGTTTGCTCACATGTATGTACACACACACATGTATGATGATATAGTCAATAGAGGGGCTCTTGAAAGGTGTTCTGAAGAGTACCCTAACCTAGATAAATTCTTACATATGCTATGTCCATGTAAAAGGTTTTCTCACATGATATAGGTTGATGAAAAGAAGATCTCATCTTTAACCTATGAGCTAAGCATATGGGGAGTGAATCTCCTAAAGCCTATGTTTTATAAATTTAAGTAATAAAGGCTTTTAATAAAATGGAACTTAGTTTAGCACCGAGTGAACTTGAAGATGAGGGGTGTCCCTTCCCGTTGTAGGAATGTAGGTAACCATAGACCTCACGGGGTGGATAGCCTCATGACCCAAAAAGGGTGTTAGGGTGATGTTTACATGATGACCCCAAGTTCCATAACTATGTTGCCCCATCGAATCTAGAAAGTGATATGACCTAATATGCTAGCATGATACTCATGTCTTCCCTTTCAAAGTAAGGCACCCTCCTTTGGTGTGAGGGGATGACACCAAATTCCATGTTTGGCTTACATAGTCTTATTAAGGCTATAGTTTCCCAAAAGTAAAATGTACAATGGAATTGAATGACTATGACACTAACTAGGATGACCTAAGGGAGGTTACATTGGATAGGTGGAAGTAATGAACTTATCTATACAGTGCACAAGTAGCTCCTTAGGAAGTTCTACGAAGGTGTTCTAATGTGTATGATTATGCTTATGTATTTATTCAAGACATTGTAGTAACTGTTTACTTTTTATGAAGATTTTCATGGTATAAGTTTATATGATGGGAACTTGACCCTATATGCATGATGTTGGTCTTAATGACTATATGATGAGGGTCTTGCGTAGTTTGGATAAAGTTGCCTTTAATTGTTATGTTGATGTATGATGTGTTAAAGCTTGTGGTCTTATGATATCTCTACTAAATATGTGTGAGGTTATGGGCTTCACATGTGCATTTCACTATTAGACTAAGATTGAGGTCATGAATAAGGTCTTATAATGATTTATGTGAAGTAAAGTGAATAGATGTGCAAATAGATGTAACTTACTGTAAAGCCAATGTAGTCTTGAATTATATGTGTCTTTGATATATTATGCTTATATAATGATATGTGTTGACTTATTTAGGTTGTATGTCTGCTTCCATTGTGAACTTAAGGTGATGCATTACACAAAGTATCACTAGAGGGTTACTTGGGAGGTTAGTGAATAAAAGAAAAGGTAGCTCACTGAAAAGAAAGAAATAGCTCATTGTAATGTGACTTTAAAATGCCTTAAATTCTATATGTGATCTTATATGATATTTGGCCTTTGAATATGTCTATATAAAGTATGTAAATGATATAAATGCTATTCAATAATGGTTTTATGAAGATTTACTTAAAAAGGCATGAAGTATGATTTCAAGAAAATATCCCTTTTAAATGCATGTTTTTTAATGGTTGCCATGCTTAGTGCGTTCTTGTAATAAGTCCATTCTTCTCTATTATTTACACTAAGTGTACGTTATGGATGCTTAAAAGATGTATACATTATTGAGGAGCTTGATATGTCATTCCCAAGCTCAAGGAAAGGAACTCTTAAGTACAAGGATGTCGTAATGATTAGTTTACTGTAAGGTGTATAAAGTAATATTATGTCCTACGTTTTAAGTGTCGTGTCCCTAATGTACTTAATGTTGTTGAGTCTAAGATGGGAAAGAGACTTAGAGTATAAGTATGTACGTATGATATTTTACATATATATGAGGTAATGTTTCTGGCATATGAAGTGGTATGAAAAGTTTTAAATTTTCCGCTAAAGGTACTATGACAATGCGATGAATAATGATTATGGGCTTGTATAAGACCTCCGAGAGGTCAAGTACACCATGTTACTTCTAGGGTGTGATCACCAGATGTGAAAGAGGAGTTCATCAACCTTTGTCAAAGAAGTATGAATGTTAAGGAATACTTTAAAATTTCATTAAGTTTTCCAAATATGTTTCCTCTTTTGTTTTGAATGATAGGGATGAAATGAGTTATTATGTAACGAGCATTTTAAAAAAGCTTGAAGAATAATTTTGTTCGACTATGCTACATGACAACATGGATATTTCTAGGTTGATGGTTCATGCACAACAATTAGAGGAGAATCGTCCAAGGAATATGAATATAGAAGCTAAGAAGGCAAGGTTTTTTGGAAGTGGTTCGTCTAAGAGTAGGCTTGATATTCAAGAAAACCCTAAGTTCAAGAAGAGGTTTTCAAACCAATTTCCTTCATATTTCTCCAAGACTCTTAATGATAGGGGGTCTAACCCTAAATCTCAAAAGGGGAGAAATGTTGATCCACCAAGAGAAAGACCAACTTCTGGTAAGTGTGGTGAAAAACATGTGGGTGAATTCCTTGTTGGAACTAATAGTTTTTATGGTTGAAGAAAACTTATCCATATGGTGAAAGACTTTCCTAATGTGAAGAGTCAAGTAAAGGGGAATAACCTAGCTCAACTAAGCGGTCCTAACTCTGAAGCTCCAAAAAGGAACCATTTTTATGCACTCAAGGCTAGGGGTGAACAAGCGAGCTCCCCTGATGTTGTGACATATATTTTACAAGTCTTTTCTTTAAATGTTTATACTTTGCTTGATCCAGGCGCTACATTTTCTTTTGTTACACCTTTGGTAGCTAGGAAGTTTTATTTGCTTCCCGATGTTTTGATTGAACCCTTTTCGATTTGTACCCAATGGGTGACACGATAGTTGCAAAGAGAGTTTATAGTAAATATCCTGTAATGATGGACAATAGAGTTACTCTTGTTGATTTGGTAGAACTTGACATGTTTGATTTTTATATCATTTTGGGAATGGATTAGCTTCATTCTTGTTTTGCTTCCATAGACTGTAGATTGAGGGTAGTGAAGTTTCAATTTCCAAATGAACCCATTAGAGAGTGGAAGGGGGAAATTATGTGAGAAAGGGTCAAATCATTTCTTGCTTGAAGGCTTGTAAGATGATAGCCAAAGGCTGTCTATACTCTGTGGTGAGTTTTAAAGATCTACAATGTGAAACTCCTTCCATTGATTCGGTCCCCGTAGTGAGAGAATTTCCAGAAGTTTTTCCTAATGACATTCCGGGAGTCCCTCCTGAATGGGAAATTGACATTGGATTGACTTATTATCAGATACGAACCCCATTTCAATTCCTCCATATCGGATATCTCTGGATAAATTAAAAGAGTTGAAGCCCCAACTCAAAAATTTACTAGACAAGGGTTTCATTTAACCTAGTATTTCTCCATAGGGTGCTTCGATCTTGTTTGTGAAGAAGAAGGATGGGTCCATTAGGATGTGTATAGACTATCCTCAACTCAATAAAGGCACCATAAAGGAAAAGTATCCTCTACCTCCGATTGATGATCTATTTGATCAACTCCAAGGTTCTAGTTAATTTTCCAAGATTGACTTAAGATCAGGATATGACCAACTGACGGTGAGAGGTGAAGATGTTCAAAAATAGCTTTTCGAACTAGATGTGGTCACTATGATTTCCTAATGATGTCTTTTGGGTTAACAAATTCCTCGGCAGCGTTTATGGACCTAATTAGTAGAGTTTGCCTAGATTACTTTCACAAATTTGTGATTGTGTTCATTGATGATATTTTGATATACTCAAAAAAAATGAGCAGGAGAGTAACTTGAGGTTGGCCTCTAAAGTCCTCAAGGAAAACCAAAATTTAGCAAGTGTGAATTTTGGTTGAGGTTAGTTTCTTATCTTGGCCATGTTATCTCTGGTGAGGATGTAGATGTTGATCAGAAGAAGACAGATGCGGTAAGAAATTGTCTACACCTTTTGACTCCCATTGACATAAGAAGATTCTTGGGTCTAGCCGGGTACTATTGAATGTTTCTTGACGGGTATTCATCCATTGCTTCTCCTTTGACACCTTTGACCCAAAACAAGGTGAAGTTTGAGTAGTAGGAATCTTGTGAAAAAGGTTTTCAAGAGTTTAAAGATAAGCTTACCTCCGCTCCGTTGTTGACTTTATCGGAGGTAATGAAGGTTTTGTAGTGTATTGTGATGCTTCCCGAGTGGACTTGGGATGTATCCTTATGCAACATGGCAAAGTGATAGCTTATGCCTCTAGGCAACTCAAAGTTCATTAGAAGAATTATCCGACTCATGACCTTGAGTTAGTAGCTTAGTTTTTTCCTTTAAAATATTGAGACACTACTCGTATAGTGTGCATGTCGATGTATTTACTGACCATAAAAGTCTTCAATATGTGTTTACACAAAAACTGTTGAATCTCCGACAAAGAAGATGGTTAGAACTTTTGAAAGATTACGATATGAGTGTCATTTACATCTCCGGCAACGCCAATGTTATTGCGGATGCTTTCAGTCGTATGACTATGGGTAGTGTGTCACATGTGAAAGAAGAGAAGAAAGAACTTGTGAAAGATGTTAATAGGTTGGCTCATTTAGGTGTGTGGTTAGAAGATTCTCCAAATGGTGGTTTCATGGTCCATCTATGCAACATCTTGATCCTCTATTGATAGATTTTAAGGAATCGGTAATTGGTAAGCTCAATGAGTCATTATCTTGAGGGGGATGGTGTTCTTAGGAACCAAGGGAGATTATGCGCACTGGATGTTGGAGATTTGAGAAACTGAATACTAGAAGAATCCCATGGTTCCCGTTAATCTATAAATCCGAGTGCCACAAAAACGTGTCATGACCTTAGGGAAGTCTATTAGTGGGATGTTTTAAAAAGGAACATAGCGGAGTTTTGCTCAGTGTCCAAATTGCCAACAAGTCAAAGTTGAGCATCTATAACAGGGTGGTTTAACCAAAATCAGGGATGTTCCTACTTGGAAGTGGGAATCCATCAATATGGACTTTGTTGTTTGGTTTCCTCGAACTCGGAGGAAAAAAATTTATTCCTGTTAAGTCTACTTATTGTCACATCCGGGGAGCACCCTCTAGAAGTAACATGACGTACTTGACCTCTCGGAGGTCTAATGCAAGCACCTAGTTATCATTCATTGCATTTGTCATAGTAAATTTAGCTGAAAATTTAAAACTTTTTATACCACATCATATGCTACAAACTTCACTTAATATATATACATATATATATATATATATATATATATATAAAATAACATACTACATAATTAGACTCTAAGTCTCTTTGTCATCTTACACTCAACAAAATTACAGTATCATACTAATTTATATACTTTACAGTAAACCATAGTTTAGGAGATCCTTGGAACTTAAGGATTCCTTTCCTTGATCTTGGGAATCATCTATCAAGCTCTTCACCATTTAAGACATCATTTGAGAATCCATAACCTATAGTTTGTGTAAAAAGTAGAGAAGAATGAGATTAATACAAGAGGGCACTAAGTATGGCAACCATGCAAAAACATGCATTTCAAAGGGACATTTATTGAAATCATACTTCATTCCTTTTTAGTAGATCTTCATAAAACCTTTATACAATTAATTTCATATCATTCACATACTACATATATACATATTCAAAGGCCAAACATCATATAAGCTCAAGTATAGAATTTAAGTAATTTTTTAGATCACTTTACATTGAGCTCTTTTTGCATTACAATGAGTTATATATTCTTTTGCTTATAAACCTCCCAAGTAACCCTCTAGTGATACTTGGTGCAATGCATCACCTTAAGGTCAAAAAGAAATCATACATACAACCTACATAAGCCAACACATATCATTATATCAGCATAATATATCATTGACCAATTTAAGTCAAGACTTTATTGGCTTTACAGTAAGTTACATCCATTTGCACATATATTCACTTTACTTCACATAAATGATTATAAGAACTTACTCATGACCTTAATCTTGGTTTACTAGTGCAATGTACATGTGAAGCCCCATAACCTCAAACATACTTAGTAAACCTATCATGAGACCACAAACTTTAACACTTCATACATCATAATAACAATTTAAGGAAACTTCATCCAAGCTAAGCAAGACCAAAATCATATAGTCATTAAGACGAACATCATGCATAGGCACAAGTTCCCATCATAGAGACTTATACCATGCACATCTTCATAACAAGTAGACAATTACTACAATGTCATGCATAAAGACATAAGCATAATCTTAAACATTTGATTACTTTCCTTGAACTTTCTAAGGAGATACTTTTGCAATGTCTAGATGGGTTCATTACTTCCACCTATGCTAATTAACCTCCTTTAAGTCATCCTTTTTAGGGTGCTAGTCATTTACTTCTATAGCCTTAACCGACACTAAGACCATGGGTGCTAAACATGGAATTTGGTGTTGTAGAGTCTTACACCAATGGAAGGTGTACGTACCTATCCTAGGTAGAACATTAACACATGCTAGCATACTAAGTGAACTCACTTGCTAGATCCGATGTGACAATCATAGTTATGGAACTTGGATGTACATGTGAAAACCCTCTTTATGCCAAGATGGGGCATTATGGTTATTCACTTATGGAAACCATGTTTATGCCTGTTGAGGCATTGTGGTTATCAACCTCATGAGATTTATGGTAGGACTTTCTTCCCACATTGGGAAGGGACACACACTCATATTCAAGTTCACTCGGTGCTAAGCTCAATTCCATTTATTGAAAAACCATTATTACATTGCATTTATAAAATATAGTCTTAGGAGATTGACTCCCTATATGCTTAGCTCACAGGTCATAGATGAGAGTTCATCAACCTAAATCATGTGAGAAACCCTTTCACATGGACAACATATATCATAACCACTATCTATGGGATACACTTGAGCACACCTTTCAAGGCTCCTCTATTGACTAGATCATCGTTAATGTGTGTGTGTGTGTGTGTGTACATTTATGTGAGTACTCCTTTCAAATAACACAGTAAGGTCATACATGTTCATACATTCATAATCACACATGTAGAAACCAAAACTAGAACCTATCCTATCAAGGCACACAACTGCAATGCATAGGCAAAATCCCATACCCTTTTCCATACTAGTACGCCTATCAAGTCACCCTAGTTAAGGAAACACATACCATACTTTCATAGGCATAATGATAACATGTATAGTAGTAGACACTACTGAATATCAGAACTACCTTTCATTTAGACACCATGACCTATACTACTTGTAAGCATGCATGATGTGTGAGAGTTTGTGTACATTAGTCAACATGATCACATAATGGCTATCAACAACACATTGAGTCAGATACCCTCTTATACCACATTACACATCCAAGCATAGACCACACAACACCATTTAGCATAGGAGGCAAGACAATGTTCACATTACATTCAAGACTCCTAATCTTAGCTATTCACACATTCACAAAGGGATACATTGGTAGGGGTCATCAATCCTGAATACTTCATTAATGGAAGCACCTTCACATGATCTTTCACAACCATTTACATGCTCATAACAATAGTGACATAACCTAGATTATAGTTAGAATTGAAAAGTACGCATAGGCTTTACATAGGATGATTCGTCACCAACACACATTCACAATATAGTTGCCTTCAAGGAAATGATGACATCACATATATATTTGCAATAAAGTAAAAACCACCACCATAAGTGGACCATACCACACAATGTCATACAAGGATTCATCAACAATACTATAGATAAGTAGAAGAGTAGAAGAGTAAAGCAAACCTTACCAATTTTTTAGTCTTTGGTCATCATTATTCATTACTACTCTTTCATCAATAATTCAAGTATAGGGAAGTAGCTAAAGTACCATAATAATAAAATAAACCATGTACAAGTCTCTACAAGATCATAATACAATCTAATACAATACATTACATATATACTAGAAAGTAGAAGAACATAGATCCTTCACCCAATTTGCTTGCATTGATCATAAATAACAATTTATCAACAATACACATGTAGGGTAGTAGCTAAAGATATCCTTACACAAACGAAAACATTTAGATCATGTGATGTACACTACAACATTCACTTTATAGGCTAGAAGAATGTAAATCAATCTTTACCGATTCAATGGTTATCTATTCATATTAGATCAATTATACCTTATTATCATAAAATTATACATATAATAAGTAGCTAAGGACAATTATCCATGATAGAGTCACAAGACAACCAACCTAACATCAAGATCAGAAGTTACCACTTGATAGACTAGAAGAACCTAGATCAATTCATATAAGACTTCTTTACATTGATCATACGAGAAGAATATCCATAATTCAAACATTATATTAACTTAAAACAGTATCGTAAGACTCTTAACATAATTGAATTCCACTTATATACAATTAAGGACCCATGTTACAGTGATCTCATTGATAACTAGACTAAGCATGCTCACATCTTCATATATTGATCCACATGGATCCTTTATCATCATTTCATCATCAATTGACGTAATTAACAGTATATATAAACAATTCAACGTAAGAGAATCGCAATTGAATCACTAATAAGTCATGATCACAATGCCCATGCAAGGGATAAATCGATTTTGGGAAGGGACATGGGTACATAATTCAATTGGATTGAAAATCACATTAAAAAAAATATATTAACATCAATTCAGCATGATTAAGCCATTGTCCGATAACGACTCCCAAGGACAGCCCTACATTTGGTGAAGGTTTGGGAGTGTCAAATAAAGTCCAAAACTTTAAAAAAAATTAAATAGGTAACATATATTACAAAGGTTCCAAATGTCCGATAACGACTACCAAGGACAGCCCGAATGGTCCTTGCGGAGGACCCAAACATTGGCGAGCAATCTAACAAAGCAAGTTGCGACAGCTAAGATGTCGAGTCCCCTTGAGTGTCGTGCAGGCAACACTGGCTAGGCAAATTTTTCCTGGCGACGGGAGGCCTTCACGAGGCTCACTACCTCGAACAAAATTTCGAAAAAGAATTGGAATTGGCCCGCCGATGCGCAGCCACTTCCTCAAGTCATCTGCAATGTTTTAAAGTCAATTTAACTTTAAAAAAAGATCCATTTAAGTTAGGGATATTTTGGGTATCTTAGGGGATGTGTTTATAATGGTTTTAGGTCAGTTTTAAGCCATTTACACTCACTCCAAATCAGAATTTATAAATCCCTCTCATCTTTCTCAAAAAAAAAAAACTCTCTCTATCCAACCACCATTGAAGAACAAGAAAAACTTAAACAAAAAGACATATTCAAGATTTTCATTCAAAATTCCTGGAATTATCGTCAATAAGGTATGGATTCTTCACTCTTGAGATTTCTTTTCCCCAAGAGGTCCTTTCAAAGATGATTTCCAACAATTCCTAGGGTTTTTACTCTACAAAAGGGCTTTCTTCCAATCTTGAGATTTATGTATAATGATGAAAAACAATGATTTTCTATGGTTAATAAAGTATTTATTTCCTAGATAATTGATTGTTATGATTTGAGTGTAAGTTCTTGATGAAGATTCTTGTAAGCAAATAGGTAAGTCCTCTAAAGTCATGACTACTCTATTA
This sequence comes from Solanum pennellii, assembly GCF_001406875.1. Lineage (NCBI taxonomy): Eukaryota > Viridiplantae > Streptophyta > Magnoliopsida > Solanales > Solanaceae > Solanum > Solanum pennellii. Next base: position 15,329,373 of record NC_028643.1, on the reverse strand, counting down.
CTTTGATGTTCGCCTATAATTGATGTTGTTATGCAATTGAAGTATAAACGATGTTTCCATGAATAAATGATGGATTATGAAGATATTGAATATGAGCTCATGGTAAGGGTATGATATTGCAAGTTGATGAAGTTTATCTTGTATTCCTTACATAGTATGATAATGATTTGTTAATCTCACAATTGAAGGTTGCGATGAAAGGGAATTCTCATCTAAACCTAAAGATTGTATCTAAACCTAAAGATTGTATGATCATGTTTATACGAGCAGTTAATGGCCTTTGATAATTTTTAAAATAAATGATGACTTAAAGGTTATTCAAAAAGGGACTTTAGCTTATCACCAATGAAGTAGATATGAGAGGTGTCCCTTCCTTAGTTTGAAGGTAAGTTCACAATGAATCTGATGAGATAGAGGCTGCAATGTAATGTGGAACTATGGGTCTCTAATATATTTTCTAGTTCTAGAACTGTGAAGCCTCCATAAGAATACTAGCTAGTGGATCCACCTAGTATGCTATGTTCATGTTCTGGTTCTACCTTTGAAAGTAAACCACTTTCTTTCGGTGTGGGTTTCATGACACCGGATTTTATGTTTAGCTCACATGGTCTAATGTCGATTAAGTATATTGTTCCCTCAAGTAAATGAAAGACAAGTAAATGGACATTTACTAGGGTGACTTGAAGAGTCTACTTAGTATAGGTAGGGGCATGAGACTCTACCTAGACCTTGCACAAGTTTACTCTAAGGGAAGACCTAGGATATTATTCTCATATAACATGATGATATGAAATATATAATGCTTATGATAGATGATGTTGTTCTTATATGATGTTGGCTATGTTGATCAACATGTTATTGGTCTATGTTGCTATATGTGGTAATGACTACTTATGTTATAAGTTGTATAAGCAAGGAATTTCTTATGGTCTCCTATCATGTTTACTTGATTATGTGGGGGTTATGAGGCTTCATATGATCATTGCAGTTGTACGCTTGAGATGAGATTATTGATAGGTGTTTTGTATGTTATGTTTAAATGATCTAATGAGCTTGAAATGTTTATATGAATTAATGATGATATGTCTTTGGTTATGATTATGGTTTATGTGGTTGTGATCCTTACCTTGTGTATGCTCTCTTGTATGTGCATTAAGGGTTTTCAAATGACTTAGCGTGCTTTCTAAAGAAATGGTCCTTTTTCATGCATGTCCTCAAATGTTTATGTGCATATACCCATACTTAGTACATGTGGCGTATTAATTTCTTACTTTATGTAACTACAAATGTAGGGTCCGACCATTGAATATTAAAAAGGTTGATTGAAGAAGCTTGGAACTCTTTCTCCAAGTGTTGGTAGGTCCTCATGTTTTGAGATGCTATCTTTTTGTTATTCTAGATTATGACAATTTAGTAGTTTTTAGTGATAATATTTATTTCCTTTTATCATTTGGATTATATTGTAGTAAGGCCTATATGGTGTATTGAGTTTGTATAGGCTAAATCCAAGACTCGTATTCTTTATATGGTTTTTATATGAGACAACTTTTAAATTTTCGTATTTATGTTTATCATGTTGCTATTAAAAGATCATTAGTAAACTTGTATGTGAGAGGTCAAAGTATACCTCACTTAGTAAATGCAAAAGTTTTAACTTTTTCCTCATTTTAATTGATGACATGTTATGACAAATGCTAAGGGCTTAATAGAGTCCTCATAGAGGACGACGACACAGGTCGCGACTGGGGGGGGTGCTCCTGTCGTGACAAGGGGTATTTTCGGAATATTGGATATTTATTATAAACAGTTTATGTCATAATTACCCCCATTCCCATATCAAAACACAAATACTCAATGAGAAATCAAAAATCCAAAACCCTCTTCTCTTCCAAAATTCTCTCAAATCTCCATTGGAGGTCAAGCTCAAGGCAGAAGATGGATTTTCAACTGATTTCTTATCCAATTTCATGGGTATTCAATCAATAATGTATTGTTAACTCTTGATTCTTCAATAACCTTTCATTCAAGGAGTTATATCTATGATTTTTAAAAGTGGTTCAAACACAAAAATTTTCACTCTAACCATGGGTTCCTTGTCAAGAGAATTTCTAAGTCATTCTAATAAAAAATAAATGATGAATTCATGTTTTTATGATGACTTCCTATAGGATTTATTAAAGAACCCATGATCCTCCTAATTCTCAAAATTGGCGTATTATGTGGGTCTTTGTGAATATGAATTTATGTTCATGAATTGTACTTAAATTGGATTTTATTGTTAGATGATTTTAATTATATATCCATTGACTACAAATTCTTAAGGATTTATCTATTTGATCATGGCTTGGAGAATTGGTAAGTGAACTAATCTCTATCTATAGTATAACAATTGCTGTTGTGTGGTATGGTCCACTTATAGTGCCGGTGTTTATTCCTTGTCTATATATGCATGTGTTATCACGTCCTTGAATGCAATTGATGTTAAGTTAATGGTTGATTATGATGCATATGCTTATGAAGTGGTGGTTATGTAAGGAAAATTTTATGCTAGCATGATGTTAAAGTATCTTGATGAATGGGAGTATAATGTGAATGATCATGTTAGGGATAAGGTGCGGTCTACTTAATTGATAATGTTAAGTTCTATGTTAGAATGACCCCTACCTATATGATCCCTATATGAATATGTGATCTTATGCATGCTAGGAGTTATCTATTCAAATATTGAATGTACTCTTGTCTCTTATGATGAAATATGTGTGTTTGGTCTAGAATCCCTAAAACTCTATATATGAGTTGTTCATGACTTGGGGATATTTTAAATATATTGTGATCCTTGAAGGGAAGTGTCCCTTAATACCAATGTCATTGCTATTATGCCATTATGAGGACCAATATGTACACACATAACTCATGCATAACTATGAGTATGATATGTTTATGATGTTAGTTGAAAGGATACTTCTCATATGCACCTTTATATCTTCTAATTCATGAAAAGTATATGATTAGTGATATGAATATGTTTTATCTAAAGGTGTTCATGTGAAAGGCTTTCTATAACACTTTGGAAGTCCATGACTTAATATAGAGCCTCACATGATGAAATAATACTTGTAAGACTATTTATAGGCCTAAAATAATATATTTAAAGTATTTAGGAAGTGTTAGAGTCAATATGTTAAGAAACAACCATGACATCCGGTGAGTTGTGAAATGTGCACTACGTGCTTTGGCATGTTTCATGGGGTTTTACGAGTCATAATTTAATGAAAATTGATAAAAAGGTTTTCATTATATATAAGAGTGTCTTTAGGGTCGAAACATATGGGTACAAATCCCTAAGGACCACCCTAATGGTCCTTGGAGAGGACTCTTCCATTTAGACCCAAAATTGTCAAATTGGACAGTGTGCATCAACGAGCTAAACGATGAGCCATCGTTTGATCGACACTCCGTTGATGGATCCGTTGGTATAAACTTAGACATTTTCCAACATGGCCACAAAAACATAGTCTATGAAGCAAATGACGTCTTGCCAGCATGGCGCTGTCGTTTGGTCAACGCCTCGTCGACGGGCAACCACTGATTGAAGGACCAAAGTCAACTGCCAAGTTTTTTAGTTAGTGAATTAATTCATTAATTAGTAAGGTGATTAATTAAGGGTTAAGGTGTGGTTAGCTATGTTATTTGAGGGACTATATAAGACATAAACCTCCATAACCTAACCTAACACCCCATATTTCCCAAACCCAAATTCTGTCCAACTTTTCTCTTCTTTCTCTCTCTATTGCAAGACGCTATTGGAGAACAATTCAAAGCTTGAGTAGGACTTTAATACATAACCATTTCTCCATCAAACACTAAGGAATGCTAAGGTATGGAAGATCTTCACTCATAGGATCTCTTTCCCCAAGAGGCTCTTCAAAATTGATTTCAAAAGATGTTAAAAACATGGGCTTCATTCTAATTACGAAATTAATCTTTAAAATTGATTTGGTATAGGTTTCTTTTGAATAATTATGATAGAATATGATAATGTATTGGTGATTTAGGTTTCTTTTGAATAATTATGATAGAATATGATTATGTAATGGTGATTTGTGTAGTTCTTAGTCTTTGACCTTGTTTTATGGAAGAATTCATGAATTGAATCCCTTACTCTAACCCTACTTATAAATTGGACTTGTAGATGATTAGGGTTGTTGGAATTGGTTATTTTATTGCTTAATTCACTATATTATGATGATGATGAGTGGGTTATTGGATAGTTGTGGTGAATGGAGGGTGAGATTCTTGATGAAGGCCATGGAGGCGACTTTGTGATGTTGAACTCCTTACTTCAATAATGATGGATTATAATTGTGATGATGTGGTGAAATTGAAGCATTATATGTGTTTAAATTAGGAAGAAATGATATGATGACTATGATGACTTGTTATGATTATGTTGAATGTGAGATCATGGTGAGGCTATGATAATGCAAGTTTGAATATGGTTTCTCTTGTTTGCCTTAGATGATATGACTATAAATTTTTAATCTCAATAATCATGGTTGTGTGATGAAACTAGGTTCTCATCCTATGCCTAATGAGATAAAATACATGCTATATAAGGGGTAGTCTCCTATGACCTATAGTAAGATATGATTGAGTAATAATGACATAATGACATTTCAAAAATACTTTAGCTTAGCACCGAGTGAACTTGACAATGAGAGGTGTTAACTTCCCATAAAAGGGAGATTCACCAAATGATCTCATGAGATGAGGACTCCAAATTCTAATGGGCATGTAGAGGGTTCAAGCCAAATATCCCAGTTCCTTAACTATATTGCCCCCATAGGAATACTAGCTAGTCGATCCACCTAAAATTATGTGATCATGTTTTGGTCCTACCTTGGCAAACCTTATTTCTGTGTAGGGTTTTATGACACCGGATTCCATGTCTATCACATGGTCTATTGTCGGTTGAGGCGATTGTTTTTGAAATTAAAATGAATGAACGAATGTAATAAAGTGAACTCTAACTACGGTGACTTAATGGTTATACTTAGTGAGGTAGGGGTATGAGGATCTACCTATACATTGCAACAGTTGACCTTTAGGGAAGTCCTAGAAGGTTGTTCTTATGCTCTTATTACTTGAAAGATATGCATTTGTTGACTTTATGTAGTGACCCTCATAATGAACTAGGTTTAACTAGAGCTTTGCAAGTATTTCATGAGTTAATAATGTATTAAAATAATGATTTTAGTGTTAGAAGTCAGTTTGGTAAGTTTGGAGGTCAAACTTCAAGGGACAATCAAGACGTTCGGAAACAAGCCTTGTGTGTGTGCTAGTGTGTCATTGTATGTTCTATGTGTTTTATGTGTTTTTTTTTTGAGTCTAAAAGCAGTAGGGATGACTTTAACACCTATAGGGACATTTTTTAGGTTCAAAACGTCCGGATACGACACCTCAAGGACCGTACAAGGGGTCCTAAAGGAGGACCTAACCCTTGGACCAACAAGCTGCCCATGGCAGCCAAGAATTTGCTATGGTGAAACTAGTCCGCCTCGCGTTGGTCCACCCTAGTCCAAATTCTTGGTCCGCGTCACGGAGACAACACATAATCTTCTCTCTCAAAATTTATTTTCAAAAATTCTGCAGGAACAACTCCGTTTGGCGGACTTGTTTCCCGACGATAATTCAAAAGATTTAAGTGAAATTTGACTTGTCTAGAAAGGTCCAATTGGTGTAGGGATGTTTTGTTTATTTTGGGGATGTATTATATTTTAATTTTAGGTCATCAAACACCCTTTACCTAATTAAAAACCACAACCCTCAATTAAAATAAAATTTTCGTGCTCGCCCTTCTCTCTAAATTCTCTCTCTAAAGTTGAACCCTCCATTTGAGAAGCTTCAAGTTCCAAGGAAGAAGACCATATAATTCAAGTTTCATCACATAATTTCATGGATTTATTCATATTTGTAACGACCTGTTTAGTCGATTCGAGCAGTAAGATTATTTTGATAAAAACTGACTGGGTCGACGGACCGTCATGGTCACGACGGCCCGTGATGGATTCCGTCGTCCCATACTTGTAAATTTTCTTCTGCTACTTTTCTCATTACCCTCGACGACAAGTAGGACGAACCGTCATAGGCACGACGGACCGTCGAGGGCCTTCGTTCCAAAACACTTAAACTCTGAAAATCTGGGTACTGAGATCGACTCTCTGAACTTCGCGACGGAACTGCAGGACGGACCGTCGTAGGTACGACGGACCGTCACAAATGACTCTCTGAACTTTGTGACGGACCTGCAGGACGGACCGTCATAGACACGACGGACCGTCACAGGTTGCGTAACCTAATTGGGTCGGAATTC
>NC_028643.1:15320058-15321679 GCF_001406875.1 Solanum pennellii | reverse complement strand
ACTCTATCTCGCAGATGGTTAGAACTAGAGCAACAACTGTGTCAACACCAGCACCGGCAGGACAGGGGGCGTCTGAGCCAACCATTAGGACCGTAGATCGAGGAGGAGCAGTGGCCAGAGGCCGTGGTAGAGGTCGCAGGAAGACGCCCTTTAGAGGTAGAGGACGAACACCTGGTCCAACTAGTAATAGGGCAGTGACTCCTCCACCGACTGATGTGGTAGTGAGAGAGGGTGAAGAAGGGGAAAATGAGCAGGTTCAAGATGAGGAATTACCACCCCAGCCTACCCCAGAGATGATTAACCAGGTTCTTACCTATCTTAGCGGGTTATCTGATCAGGGCCAGACACCTCCAGTGTTTTCTGCACCAGCACCTCAGGTTCAGGGGGTACAATATGCAGCCGCTATGGCTCCCCGCATGGATGCCTCATTGGAAGTAGGCACGTTTCCTCCATTGACTACAGGGTCCATAATGACAAGTGATCAGCATGAACTTTTAACTAAATTCTTAAAGTTAAAACCTCCAGTATTCAAGGGTGCTGAATCTGAAGATGCCTATGATTTTCTGGTTGATTGTCATGAGTTGCTACATAAGATGGACATAGTAGAACGATTCGGTGTGGAGTTTGTGACCTATCAGTTTCAGGGGGATGCCAAAACGTGGTGGCGGTCGTATATTGAGTGTCAACCAGCACAGGCACCACCTATGACTTGGGCATCATTCTCTAGCTTATTTATGGAGAAGTATATACCCCGGACTTTGAGGGATAGGAGGAGAGATGAATTCCTGAGCCTAGAGCAAGGAAGGATGTCTGTTGCTGCTTATGAGGCTAAATTTCGTGCACTGTCTAGGTATGCCACTCAGCTTTGTTTCAGTCCACAAGAGCGGATTCACCGTTTTGGGAAGGGATTGAGGTCAGATTTGCGGATCCTAGCCTTACAGGTAGCTGCTGCAGCGAAATCCTTTCAGGAAGTGGTTGATTTTGTGATAGAAGTGGAGGGGGTGAAGCCAGACGACTTCACCGTGGCGTCGACATCTAAGAAGTTCCGTAAGGGAGGTGAGTTTAGAGGTTTTTTACTCCAGAGGGCAGAGTTCAGGAGGTTACCAACACCGCCCTATTCAGGCTTTAGCTGAGGGTCCATCGCAGCCCAATCAGCCTTTTTCTGAGTTTGGTGGTTATCCTCAGACTTCTTCACCTTCACAAAGACCTATGCTTGACTCCAGAAATTGTTATGGATGTGGGGAGACTGGACATATTAGGAGGTATTGTCCAAAACAGAGTTACAGACCCCCAATGGTTATAGGTAGAGGTGGTCATGGGAGAGGCCGCCATTCTGGAGGACGTGGTGGCCAAGGTAATGGTGGTCACCCAATCAGTCGAGGTGGCGGGCAAGCTGGAACTGCTGCGGCGCAACATGATAGGGGCAATGGACAGACAGGTGATAGGGCCCATTGTATGCTTTCCCCGGGAGGTCTGAAGCAGAGACATCTGATGCTGTTATAACAGGTAATCTTTTGGTCTGTGATTGCATGGCTTCTGTATTATTTGATCCTGGATCCACATTTTCATATGTATCTTCCTCATTTGCTATTGGTCTTGATTTACATTGCGATATGGTTGA
>NC_028643.1:15299615-15314551 GCF_001406875.1 Solanum pennellii | reverse complement strand
GTCCGCAACTCTAGCCAGTCTTCAGCACGTCAGATTTCAGGGTGAGCTATTACTCCTAGCTCGGGCTGGATTCTCTTCTTCACGTCTTGATGTCTTTGAAGTTCGTACATGGACTATCGTTTTACTTATTTTAGTTTCTTAAATACTCTTAGACTTAGTAATTTGAGGATAGATGTTCTTGATGTGATGACTTCCAGATTTTGGGGATGATAAGGATTATATTTTAGAAATTATTTAATTGATTTCGTTAATGAGTTTGGATCTTCCGCATTTTATTTACTATTCAAGATTTATATACTGGTAAACGCTGAGGTTTAGATTGTTGGTTCGCTCACCTAGTAAGTTAAGTGTGGGTGCCACTCGCGGCTCGTTTTGGGTCGTGACAATATTAATGTATGGTAGTTCATCCTCGAACCTTCTTTTATTAGAGGAGCCATTTCTAATAGATTTGAAAGAGGGTTTTAAAATTATAACTTCTTCTATCTTTGACTTTAAGCATGGATCTTTGCATGAAAACTTTTTAATGATTGAAATATGTATTTTTTAGTGTTATTTGACGATTTTAATACCGAAACCCCGCATGTTCATTCATATTTCAAACTTTTAGCTTATGAAGTGGGTTTAGTGTATATATCTACAAAATGTTAGAGTTGTATTTCTTTATGTTATACTATGATTAGTGATTACCTTAAATGCTATTTTGTGATGAATTATTGGATAAATTTAGGAAAGGTGGTGAAAGCTTGGATGAATGGTAAGGTAGTTATATTGTTTAGTTCTTATTGTGGAATGATCTTGAGTGGTATGGTCCACCATTGGTGGCGGTGTTAATTTGAAGTATAGGAATATATGTATGAATGTGTGTTTTGTGATTATGGACTTGAAGGCATGACATGTGAAATGAAGTGATGATTTTTAATGAAATTCACTTAGTGCTCTATGAAGTTGTTAAGGTGTGACTTGAAGATATCATTTCTAGATGAAGTATATGTATATGTGAAGGATGATAATAGGTGAAATATGATAGTGTGTGGGCCATGATTATGTGTGATCTATTAATGAATGAATGTGTAAGCATGTTTAGGAGTCAATATTATGAAAATGGTGAGTATGTAAAAGGTGTGCTCACATGTATTCACATACACACACTTTGAATGAATGAATGAAGTTAATGAATGAAAGGGGGGATTTTTTAAGGTAGACATACTTTATGAGTAGATATGAAGTGTCTAGACCATCCCTACTATTCCTATAGTATGAAAGAGGGATTTTGGGGTGAATACTCTTCGTGAGTTGAGATGAAGTGTTTTGTAGCAACCTCACTAATCCTAACAGATTTCCAAGATAGGTTAGATGTTGAATACTCTTCATGACTTGAGATGTGGTGTTCAAAAGTAACATCTAGAGATAAGTAGCCTTCGTGAGTTGAGATGTGGTTATTAATAGCTATATGTTAACCTATAATTAATGAATATTAAAGATTTCGTAGGTGAGATATCTGTAGCACCGAGTTTGAAGAAGGGGTGGATACACTTCGTGAGTTGAGATATTGTATCAAATGTACCTCTTGAGATGAGTACTCCTCGTTAGTATAGAATGATTTACTTAGAAGCAATCTCATTATCCCTTAACTATGCGCTCGCATAGGAGTAGCTATTGGAAAATACACGTAAAGGCTCAAGAATTACCTTACATTAGGCAAGTAGGGATCCCTCATCTAGTAGGGATTAATACCGGGATTCCATGTCTAGATCTCATGGTCTATGTCGGTTAATGCTAGCTCCTACAAAAGAATGTAATGAACTAAGTCTTTTAAAGGGTGTACTAGTTAGGGTGGTGGTTATATGGGACGCTATCTGCACATTGCACAAGTATGTATTTAAAGGGAGTCTTGGTTTGTCCTTATATTAAATGTATGAATAGGTCATTATATGAAGTAAATGACGTTATGTGACTTAATGTATAATGTTAAGAAAGCATGTTAAAGTTATGTCTTGTGTAATGAAGTTTATGAATGATGAAGGTGGTGTGCCAAATCCAAGGGAAACTTCAAGGAGCACTTGGTGAGAGTAGTAGTAGGAGATGCTATTTTCACATTTCACTATTTGTAAGTTGGGGGTTGTCTTGGAGAAGGGTTCTAATGTGATGTCCTTAAATGTAAGTATGTTCCTCTACTATCTTTGATCTTGAGTGTGGGCTTGTTACCCATGGGAAGTAAGCTTATTGTCGGTAGTCTTGAGGATCACTTATGTGTGTAGTAAAGGGATTGTGTGGGAGGGTTCTTCATGTTTAACCTTAGTGAGTCTTTGGATAACTTTGGATAAGGAAACTTCAAGGGAAATGAGTTCACTGTAAATTGTAATGGAAATAGTTCACTGTAAGGTCTTATGAGTTCACTGTAAAGTTTAGTCTTGTGTTAAAGTTATGGAAGTTTTATCTGTTGTTCCAAATGATCTTGTGTTAAAGTTATGGAAGTTTTATCTTTTGTTCCAAATTATGATCAATATGTTGTTCGATTAATATATTAATGAAGATTTTACTTGAATAGCATGAAAGTTTCATTTCAACTAAAATGACCCCTTTTACATGCGTTTTTTCATAATGACATACTTAGTACAAATTTTTATGAACCTCATATTTTTTTATACTCTATAAGTATACATTGGAGGCAAGTGGAAGTATAGAAGGCATGCTTTGGAAGTTGACTCTCTCAAGACTCAGTATGTCTGCATTTATTCGAGGACATAGTCTATGTTCCTTTAGTTTTTACTTAAGACTTGTAAACTAGTTATTATGTTTTTTTGTTTCAAAGAAAAGGGCCGTGACCCTAGGATATTTAAGTTGTCTTTAAGTTGGCTTGTGACAACAAGGCTTATTCCTCAGTATTTTATAAATGATGTTTCTTATTATTATTCTTGTGAAAAGTTTTAATTACACACTACTTTTCATGTCATATGCAATGAATGATAGTTAATAGGATTGTACAAGACCCCCGAAGGGTCAAGTACGCCTTGTGATGACTTAAGAGTGATCCTTTCTTCTAGGGTGTACTTTGATACGCTCAAATTTACTTCTCAAAATGAAGTAAAACCGGTCGCATCAAGTAAAGATCCCAACTAGTGAGGTTGGGATCGAACCCACGAGGAAGATGATTCAGACTTAACTTTATTCTATTATTACTTCTATTTAGTCAATTATTTCCCGAAAACAAATAACTAAATGAGGGTTATTATAATGAAAGCAATTAGCTAAATTAAAGTAAACAAGTGACATGTTCAAGTTTGGAGTTTAATCAAGTAATGAGAGTAACTAGGGCGTAAGTGTTCCCCACAAGCTCCTAACTCGGTAATTCTAGCTATAACAATTCTTTCCTAGTATATTGCATGCAAAGTGATAAGTTAGGTATCTCTAAATCCTTTGTCCGGCATCGAGAGAATTTAACTCCGCACCTTGGTCCGGCTACGTGTGTTGCTTTACTAAACCTTATCTTTACCTCATATTAAGCATCGGATTCATATTTGACTAAGTTGTTACTTCGTACCAACTGACACTAGCCTATTAGATAGCATACACTAAATCTATGTTGAGAATTCTTTTTCTATTATCTACCTCCTTGGTCTGGTAAGTAGCAATAAGGCGAGTTCTAACGTTGGCCATCCGTTAAAAAGACTTCTACATGAAAAAATTATCAATATATGCAAGACACTATTCTAGAATTTTTATTTTAGCTAGGTTTTACCTTGTTATTTACCCATGGTTCCCACAACCCTAGTTATGGAGTTTAGTTACCCATGCTAATAATCACAGAATTCTTAACAATAATGTAAGAATTCATGCACTTACTTTGATGAAAATGAACAAAATCCTGAAATTTACTTGATAAATCACAGAACACCAATAATCAATTCCGGAAAAGTAATATCAAATCCCAAAATTTAAAGTTCAATACTAAGAGAATAAAAATGAAAATTATGCAAGAGTCTAACCCCAAAAACTAGGTTTTTCAGACTATTTATAAGAATAAAAACCTAATGAAAAAGGGAAATCTATATAAGGAAAACTCTACCCAAAACGTGTCTGAGTCGACGGCCCTCATGACGAACTATCGTGGTATTTCGTCGCTCCATACTTAGCTCTTTCTCTGCTTCTTTTCTTCATCAACTCTCTTTTTCCCTCGTCAGACAGGTGTGACGGACCGTTGCAAGAACGATGGTTCGTCGAGGGGATTCGTTGCACGGCACTTAGAATCTTTTAAAGTTGGGTACTAGGACTACTCTTTGTTAGCATTGATGAATGTGAAGGACGGACCGTCGTGGCTACGATGGTCCGTCGTGAGCTTTCGTAGTCCCACTCTTGGTCAGAATTCCCCAACTTCCTTCAGTAGCCATTATATTCTCAAAATGGTTGACCCCTACGGACCGTCATGGGGTCCGTAGGTGGTCACTTCTGCAATTTCAGCTCAAAATCTTCGCGTTCTCCTTGGACATATTTCCTGGAAATAAATAGAAAACTACATCAAAAATCAATATAAAAGGTTTAGACACACACTCAACTTAAGGAAAAGGCATTGAAAGTACCATGAAATCACGGTACCTCATACTTGCGGGTCGTGACAAACTTTGTATCAAAGTATAAGGTTTTGGGAAATAGTTTAGAGTCCAAAGTCTCAGAAGCCTCGTCTATTAGAATCTTATTCATCAGTGTAAGTCGTGACACATCTATGAGTGAGAGGCTATCAGGCAATAGAAGTTTCACTTTCTTTATTACTCTTGTGCCGTACCATAGATCTTAACTACATAGGATCTCTCTCTTATTTCCCTTGTCCAGAGGTCTTCTAGATGTGATTTCTGTAAAGGGGTGATGCTAAAAGTATGGAGGGACAAAAAGTGAGTTTTGATGCTTATTGTGGTTTTGTGACTAGACAAGTATATGGGAAGGTGGATTGGAAGGTTGTGATGTGATGCCATTTGTGGCTATATGTGATCTTTGAGGTTGGAGGTATTATGATGTAGTTCTAGCATTATAAGAGTTATGATGGTTGGATAAAGTCCTTTTATGGACAATGAGTTATCTAAATTGTTATGTGCAATGATAGTGGAAATTTTAGGTGTAGAATTGAGGAGGTATGAAGGAATGTGATAAATTATAAGAGTTGAGGGTTGCCCTCTTGTGTGGGTAATGTTTCATACTTTTCCTTGTGTTTGATTGAAGTTATTGTGTAGGTTTACTCCTAACGAGGGAAAATAAAGTTCTTAACTAGCAAGGTAATTGTAGGGTTATGCTAGCAAATGGTAGAATCCATATAGCTAGAATGTTGATTCCCAAATGAATCTACCTTAATGGCTGGAAAGAAAAAAAAGTTTTATTACATGAGTTTGAGATATGTGGCGCTTAAGAATTGACTTAGGTAATGCTTAAGGGAGTTTGTCTAAGCTTGAATCCCATGAAGATGGTGTTATGCTTTACTAGTAAGGTTGATGTCCAGTTTTGATGTCCATAAGTTAGGTTAGTATTAGCTCCCACAAGTGATAAGAATGTATGAAGGAGCTAATCTGGAAAAACGCCTCAGTAATTCATAATTCCTTATGCTTTTTTTATATGTTTTAGATGGGTTTACCCTAAGTGGGGGAGAGTGAGTTGAGTAGTAATGTAGTTGATACCTTTATCTTTTCCTTCTATTCTTGGTCAAGCTTGATTCCACAATCCTTAGTAGTTTGATTATGTCTTGGAGTCTTGCATTTGAATATGAGTTGCATGTCTTCCTATGTTATGCCTTCCATTTAAATATGATGTATTGCATGCTCTTAATTTTATCATTGTTATATGAGTAGATTTGTAGTTAATCTATCTTACCATGATAATGAGTACCTAATGTTATTACCTTAATTGCTTCAAGATTGTTATGATTATTGTGCCAAATGTGTGATTTGAAAGTTATTACATGTTGAGATTTGAAATGGTATGATGAGTATGTCAAATGTTTTAGAATGTAGTTCCTCCATAAATGAAATGAAAACAATGAAGAAATTGTGTACTTTGCATTGTGAAAATGGTTCCAAATTTGCTTGTGTTGCTTAAAATGCTTAATAATGTAAAGTTGGTGTTCCTTGTAAGTTGGTGCATTGACTATGAATGATTTTTTTCATGATTATATGTGTTATGTGCTTCTAGTTGAGTCCTTGATTTCCTTGAAAGTGTTTAGTGTCATTCGTGGACGAATATTTTTCTAAGTGGGGGAAAATGTAGAGACCATCATAATGAACTAAGTTCAACTAGATCTTCACGAGTGTTTCATGAGTTAATAATGTATTAAAATAATGAATATTAGTGTTAGAAGTTAGGGATGACAATGACGTTCGAAAACTGGCCTTGTGTGTGCTAATGTGTCCTTGTAGGTTGTATGTGTCTCTATGTGTTGTTATGATTCTAAAATAAGTGGAGATGAAATTAACACCTACAGTGACATTTTAAGGGTCAAAAAATCCGATTACGACTCCCCAAAGACCGCCGTAGGCGTCCTTGAGGAGGACCCAACCCTTCGACGAACAAGCTGCCCAAGGCATCCAAGATTCTGCTATGGTGAAACTAGTCCGCATCGCGGACTTGGTTCCCCCTAGGGCAAATTCCTGGTCTGCGTCGCAGACACAATACAAAATCTTCTGCCTCAAAATTTATTTTCAAAAATCTTGCGAGAACAGTTCTGCATCTCAGAATTGTTTCCCGACGATAATTCCAAAAATTTAAGTGAAGTTTGACTTGTCTAAAGAGGTCCAATTTGTGTACGGGTGTTTTTGATATTTTTGGGGTGTATTATCTATTTATTTTAGTTCATCTAACACCCTTTACCCTAATCAAAAGCCCTAAGCCTCAATTAGAATAAAAATTTTTCATGCTCCCCCTTCTCTCTAAATTCTCTCTCTAAAGTTGAATCCTTCATTGGAGAACTTCAAGCTCCAAGGGAAAACAAAAAATCCTTCAATTTTCTTCACCAAATCTCGTGTATTTCTTCATTTTAAGGTATGGTAATTCATCCTTGAACCTTCTTTCATTCAAGGAGCCATTCCAAAGAGATTACAAAAAAGGTTTTGAAACTTCAACTTCATGTATCTTTTACTTTAAGCATGGGTCGTTGCATTAAAATATTTAAATGATTGAAATCTGTTAACTGTTAATAAATGATTTTAATGTCTAAACCCCAATGAACCCATGCTCATGCATATTTCCAAATTTTAGCTTATGAAGTGGGTTTTGTATAAGTAGATAATGTTAGAAAATGTTAGAGTTGTATTTGTTTATGTTATATAGTGATAAGCTACTGCCTTAAATGCTATTTTGTGATGAATTATTGGACAAATTTAGGAAAGGTGGTGAAAGCTTGTATTGATGGTAAACTAGTGATATTGTTTAGTTCTTATTGTGGAATGGTCTTGAGTGGTATGGTCCACCTTTGGTGGCGGTGTTTATTTGAAGTATATGAATATATGTATAAATGTGTGTATTATAATTATGGCCTTGATTGAATAGCATGTGAAATCAAGTGATGATTTTGAATGATATGCATGTGGTGCTCTATGAAGTTGTTATGGTGTGACTTGAAGATATCTAGTCTAAATGAATTATATTTATATGTGAAGCATCATAGTATGTGAAGTATGATAGTGTGTGAACCATGATAGTGTGTGAGCTATGGTGAATGAAGGTGTAAGAATATTTTTAGGAGTCAATGTTAAGAAAACGGACATTATGTAAAAGGTCTGCTCACATGTACTCACACACACACTTTGAATGAATGAATGAAATTAATGAATGGAAGGGTAGATTATGTAGGGTAGACCTCTTCGTGAGTAGAGATAAAGTTTCGAGACCATCCCTACTATACCTATAGCATGATTTTTGGGTGAACACTCTTTGTTAGTTGAGATGAAGTGTTTAGTAATAACCTCACTATTCCAAAGAGCTTCCCAAGATAGGTTGGAGGTTGAATACCCTTCGTGATTTGAGATGTGGTGTTCAAAAGTAACCTCTAGGCATAAGTTCCTTTGAGAGTTGACTTATGGTGCTAAATAGTTATCCCTTAACCTATAGTCAATAAAAGTTTAAGACTCCGTGGGGGATTTATTATTAGAACCGAGAGGATTTGAAGAAGGGGTGGATACACTTCGTGAGTTGAGATGTTTTATCAAATGTACCTCATGAGATGAGTACTCCTCGTTAGTAGAGAATTGAGTTACTTAGAAGCAATCTCATTATCCCTTAACTATGCGTCCGCATGGGAGTAGCTATTGGAAAATCCATTTAAAGGCTCAAGAACGACCCTACCTTAGGCAAGTAGGGACTCCTCATCTGGTAGGGGTTAATACCGGGATTCCATGTCTAGCTCTCATGGTCTATGTCGGTCAGACATATCCCTCACAAAAGAATGTAACGAACTAACTCTTCCAAAGGGTTTACTACTTAGGGTTGTGGTGGTATGACACGCTATCTACTCATTACATAAGTAGATATTTAGAGGGAGTCTTGGTGTGTCCTTATATGAAATGTATGAATGGTCATTATGTGAAGTAAGTGAAGTTATGTGACTTAATGTCTAAAGTGAAGAAATCATGTTAAAGTTATGTCTTGTATGATGAGGTTTATGCATGATGCATGTGGTGGGCCTAATCTAAGGAAATCTTCAAGGATAACTTGGTGGGAGTAGTACTATGGGATGCTACTTTCACATTGTACTATGTGTAACTTGGGGGTTGTCTTGGAGAAGGGTTCTTACGTGAAGTCCTTAAACGTAAGTATATTCCTTTAGTGTCTTTGATGTTGAGTGTGGTCTTGTTACCATGGGAAGTAAGCTTATCGTCGGTTGTCTTGAGGCTCAGTTAGGTTTGTATTGAAGGAGTTGTATGTGTGGTTTCTTCATGTCTCACCTGAGTGTGTCTTAGGATAACTTTTGATAGGTAAACTTCAAGGGAAATGAGTTCACTGTAAGTTGTAATGGAAAAAGTTCACTATAAGGATTTATGAGTTCACTATAATGCCTAGTCTTGTGTTAAAATTATGGAAGTTATATCTTATGTGCCAAATTATGATGTGTATGTTATTTTATTAGTATATTCATGAAGGTTTTACTTAAATAGCAGAACGTCTCCTTTCAACTAAAATGTCCCCTTTTACATGTGTTTTTGCTTGATGTCATACTTAGTACAAAGTTTGTGCTTACCCGTACTTTTATATACTATATAAGTATAAGTTGGAGGCAAGTGGAAGTTTAGAATGCAAGCTTAGGAAGTTTACTCTCTCAAGTCTCGGTATGTCGTCATATATTCGAGGACATAGTCTATGTTCCTTTATTTTTTCATTAAAACTTGTATACCACTTATTACGTATATTCTTTCAATGTAAAGGGTCGTAACCCTAAGATATTTAAGTTTTTTCTTTAAATTGGCTTGTGAAGACGAGGCTTATTCCTTAGTATTTTATAAAAGATGTTTCTTATTATTATTCTTGTGAAAAGTTTTGATTCCGCACTAATTTTCATATCTTATATAGTGAATAATAGTTAAGAGGCTTGTACAAGACCTCTGAAGGGTCAAGTATGCCTTGTGACGACTCAAGAGTGATCCCTTCTTCTAGGGTGTACTTAAGGATCGTGACAAATTTGGTAATAGAGCATATGGTTTTGGTAAATACTTTAAAGTCCAAAGTCATACAAGCCACATCTAGTAGAATCTTGTTCATTAGTGTGAGTCGTGACACATCCATGAGCGAGAGAGGCTATAAGGTGATAGAAGTTTCACTTTATTTATTACTCTTGTGTCGTGCTATAGATCTTAACTCCATAAGATCTCTCTGTTATTTCCCTTGTCTGGTTGTCTTCTAGATGTGATTGTTCTAAAGGGGTGATCTTAAAAGGATGGAGGGAGAAAAAGGTGAGTTTTGATGCTTCTTGTGGTTTTGTAACTAGATGAGTATATGAAAAAGTGGATTTACAAGGTTTTGATGTGATGCCATTTATGTCTATGTGTGATCTATAAGGTTGGAGCTGTTATGATATAGTTCTAAGATGATAAGAGTTATGATGGTTGAATGAAGTCTTTTTAGGGACAATGAGTCATCTTATGGTTAGGTGCAATGATAGTAGAAAATTTTGGTGTAAAATTGAGGAGTGATGAAGGAAAATGGTAAATTATAAGAGTTGAAAGTTGCCCTGCTGTGTGGGTAATGTTTCATAGTTTTCCTTGTGTTGGATTGAAGTTTTTTTTGGTTTACTCCTAAGGAGGGAAAATAGTGTACTTACTTAGCAAGGTAATTGTCGAGTTATGCTAGAAAATGGTGGAATCCATATAGCTAGAATGTTTGTTCCCAAATGAGTCTACCTTAATGGCTGGAAAGAAAAAAGAAAGTTTTTATTCCATGAGTTTGAGTTATGTGGTGCTTAAGAGGTTAATGAGGTAATTTTTAAGGGAGTTTGTCTAATCTTGAATCCTAAGAGGAGGGTGTTATGCTTTACTAGTAAGGTTGATATCTAGTTGTGATGTCTATAAGGAAGGTTAGTATGTTTTTCCACCCTATTATAGTTATAGTGGGATTATAAAATATGAGTACTTGAAGATGCTTGGTAAGGGTCTTAGCAAGAAGTGATGAGAATGTATAAAGGAGCTAATCGGGGATAAAGGTCCCGATATTTCATAATTCCTTATGATTATTTTGATTTTGTTAGATGGTTTTACCCTATGTGGGGGAGAGTGAAGTAGTAAGGTAGTTGATACCTTTATCTTTTCCTTGTATTCTTACTCAAGCTTAAGACCAAAATTCTTAGTAGTTTGGTTATGTTTTGGAGTCTTGCATTTGAGTATGAGTTGCATTCTCCGTATGTTTTGAGTTTCATTGATAATATGATGTTTTGCACGCTCTTAATTTTATCATTGTTATATGAATAGATTGGTAGTTCATGTATCTTTCCGTGATAATGAGTAGCTACTGATATTTGCCTAATTGCTTCAAGATTTTCATGATTATTGTGCCAATGTGAGATTTTAAAGTTATTACATGTTGATCTTTGAAATGGTATGATGAGAATGTAAAATGTTTGATAAAGTAGTTCCTCCATATATGAAATGAAAATGATGAAGAAATTGTTTATTTTGAATTGTGGAAATGGTTCAAAATTTTCTTGTGTTGCTTAAAATGCTTAATAATGTGAAGTTGGTGTTCCTTGTAAGTTGGTGAGTTGAATATGAATTACTTTTTCAATTATTATATGTGTTATGTGCTGCTAGTGAAGTCCTTGATGTCCTTGAAAGTGTAAATTGTCATTCAAAGACGAATGTTTTTGTAAGTGGGGGAGAATGTAGAGACCCTCAAAATGAAATACATTGAACTATATATTTGTAAGTGTTTCATGAATTTATAATGTATTAAAATAATTTAGTGTTAGAAGTCACTTTGGTAAGTTTTGAGGTCAAACATCAAGGGAAGACCAAGACGTTCGAAAACATGCCTTTTGTGTGTGCTAGTGTGTCCGTATATGTTGTATATGTTTTATGTGTTTTTTTGAGTCTAAAAGAACTTGGGATTACCCTAACACCTAGAAGGACAGTTATTAGGATCAAAACGTCAGGTTACAACTCCCCAAGGACTGCCCTAGGGGTCCTTTAGGAGGACCCAACCCTTGGACCAACAAGCTGCCCAAGGTAGCCAAGATTGTGCTATGGTGAAACTAGTACGCGTCGTGGACTATGTGCACCCTAGGCAAAATTCTTGTTCTGCGTCTTGAAACAAATCAGACTGTTCTGTCTCAAATTTATTTCCAAAAATCTTGCGGGAACAGCTCCGCATCATGGACTTGTTTCCGATGATAAATCGAAAATTTTAAGTGAAGTATTACTTGTGTAAAAAGGTCCAATTGGTGTAGTGGTATTTTGGGTTTTTTAGGGGTGTATTATAAATTGATTTTATCTCATGACACACCCTTTACCCTAATCCAAAACCCAGACCCTCAATTAGAATCCAAAATTTTCATGCTCTCCCTTCTCTCTAAATTCTCTCTATTTAGTTGAATCCTCCATTGGAAAAGCTTCAAGCTCCAAGGAAGAAGACTATTTACTTCAAGTTTCTTCACCAAATCTGGTAGATTTCTTCATATTAAGGTATGGTAAATCATCCTTGAACATTCTTTCCTTCAAGGAGTCATTCCAAAGAAATTTTGAAAAAGGGTTTTCAAACTTCAACTTCTTCTATCTTTGACTCTAAGCATGGGTCTTTGCATGAAAATGCTTTAATGATTGAAATATTTTATTTTTATTGTTAGTGGATGATTAAATGCCAAAACCCCAATGAGTCAATGTTCATGCATATTCCAACTTTTAGCGTATGAAGTGAGTTAAGTGTATATATTAGAGTTGTATTTCATTATGTTATAGTGTGATTAGATATTGCCTTAAATGCTATTTGCGATGAATTATTGGATAAATTGAGGAAAGGTGGTGAAATCTTTGATGAATGGTAAGTTAGTCATATTGTTTTGTTCTTATAGTGGAATGATTTTGAGTGGTACTGTCCAACATTGGTGGCGGTGTTTATTTGAAGTATATGAATATATGTATGAATGTGTATATTGTGATTATGGACTTGAAGGCATAGTATGTGGAATGAAGTGATGATTTTTAATGATATGCATGTGGTGCTGTATGGAGTTGTTAAGGTGTGACTTGAAGATATCATGTCTAGATGAAGTATATATATATGTGAATCATAATAATATGTGAAGTATGATAGTGTGTGAACCATAAGAGAGTGTGAGTTATGATGAATGAAGGTTTAAGCATGTTTTGGAGTCAAAGTTATGAATATGGTGATTATGTTAAAGGTGTGCTCACATGTACTCACACACAAACCTTGAAGTAATAAATGAAGTTAATGTACGAAGGGGGAATTATGTAGAGTAGACACTCTTCGTGAGTAGAGATGAAGTGTCTAGACCATTCCTAGTATTCCTTTGGTATGAAAAGGGGATTTTTGGGTGAAAACTCTTCGTGGGTTGAGATGAAGTGTTTAGTAGAAACCTCACTATTGCCAAGAGCTTTCCAATATAGGTTGGATGTTGAATACCCTTCGTGAGTTGAGATGTGGTGTTGAAAAGTAACATGTAGGAATAAGTACGCTTCGTGAGTTGAGATGTGGTTTTAAATACTTATTGCTTTACCTATGTTTAATGAATCTTTAAGACTCCGTGGGGGAGTTATATGTAGCACCGAGAGGATTTGAATAAGGGTAGATAATCTTCGTGAGTTGAGATGTTGTATCCAATGTACCTCTTGAGATGAGTACTCCTCGTTAGTAGAGAATGAGTTACTTAGAAGCAATCTCCTTATTCCTTAACAATGCGCCCGCGTAGGAGCAGCTATTGGAAAATCCATGTAAAGGCTCAAGAATGACCCAACCTTAGGCAAGTAAGTTTCCCTCATCCCGCAAGGGCTAATACCGGGATTCCATGTCTAGTTTTCATGGTCTAGGTCGGTTAAAGCTAGTCCCCACAAAATAATTTAATGAACTAAGTCTTCCAAAAGGTGTACTACTTAGGGTGGTGGTGGTATGGGAGGTTATCTACTCATTGCACGAGTAGGTATTTAGAGGGAGTATTGGTGTATCCTTATATGAAATGTCACGATCGGGGAGCACCCCCTAGAAGTAACATGGCGTATTTTACCTCTTGGAGGTCTTATTAAAGGCCATAATTATCATTCATCGCATTGTCATAGGTAAATTTAGAGGAATATATAAAACTGTCATAGCACATCATATGCTAGAACATCACTTTGATTATATACAAAATATCATAAGGACATAGTTAGACTCTACTCTATTTTTGTCATCCTATACTCAACATGACTAGAGTACATTAGGGACATGACCCTTATAACATAAATCATAAGTAACTATTACATGACATTAAACATAACTTGACATAGGACATCCTTCAGTATTAAGGATTCCTTTTTTTGAGCTTGAGGAACACATATTAAGCTCTTTACCATAGATACATCCATTTAAGAACCCATAAACTACACTTTGTGTAAAAATTTAGAGAAAAATGGAGTTAGTACAAGAATGCACTAAGTATAACAACCATGCAAAAACATGAATTTAAAAGGGACGTTTTAATTGAAATCATGCATCATGTCTTTTCGTGAAAACTTCATAAAAACTTTATATATTAGCATTTATATCATTCACATACTTCATATAGAAATATTCAAAGGCCAAACTTCATATGAAATTCACATAAAGAATTGTGAGGCGACCGACCATACAATCCCTTCACGCACACCTAAGAGATCCTTTAGACTACCTAAGATATAATCATTCTCATTTCATAACATAACATATATATAATATTACACCCTCTTCACAAAGGTTATCACAAGACTTAATTAAGTAAATCAATAAGAGAACACTCATACACCCTCTTCAAGATTGCCTAAATAATCCGTAAGACTACCTAAGGTTGGATCATGTCTAATGTATCAACCAACTTCCCTATCTTGAGTCTTTATTAATACTTCCATAGGTAATATATGAAGTGACCATAAATATACCCCCTTCACACCTTAAATAGACAACCCTTAAACTACTATAGGTAAGTACTTATTCATTTACATGCTTTCCAACCTAAGTCATTATCTTCATTAGTTAACTTAAGAGACATTCGTCACATAAGGAAATTTAAGTAATGGTCTTGGATAAGACCTAGGGACTCATTGTCACATCTTGGGAGCACTCCCTAGAAGTAACATGGCGTACTTGACCTCTTGGAGGTCTTATACAAGCCCATAGTCATCATTGATCGCATTGTCATAGGTAAATTTAGCGGAAAATTTAGAACTTTCTTAGCACATCATATGCTAGAACATTACTTCATATATATATATATATATATATATATA
>NC_028643.1:15286102-15299423 GCF_001406875.1 Solanum pennellii | reverse complement strand
CACACACACACACACACACACACACACACACACACACATATATATATATATATATATATTATATATATTATATTATATATATAATATCATCACACATAGTTTAAGACTTTAGTCTCTTTTGCCATCCTAGACTCAACATCATAAGAGTACATTAGGGACACGACCCTTATAACATAATACATAACTATACAATATTAAAGAACTTTACAGTAAAGACATGACTTACGAATCCTTGGACTTAAGGATTCCTATCCTTCAGCTTGGGAATCATCTTCAAGCTCTTCACCATTTAAGACCTCCTTTAAGCATCCATAACCTACACTTTGTGTAAAAAGTATAGAAGAATGGATTTAGTACAATAATGCACTAAGTATGGAAACAATGCAAAAACATGCATTAAAAGGGACATTTTCTTAAAATCATACTTCATGTGTTTTTCTGAAAACTTCATAAAACCTTTATATATTAGCATTTATATCATTCACATACTTCATATAGACATATTCAAAGGCCAAACTTCATATGAAATTCACATATAGAATTTAATCCACATTTAAAGTCACTTTACATTGGGCTATTTTCTTTAATAGTGAACTTTTCCTCTTTACAGTAAATCATTTCCTTCTTATTCCTTAACCTTCCAAGTAGCCCTTTAGTGATGCTTGGTGCAATGCATCACCTTAAGGACACATGGAGACCATACATACTACTAGAGATGTCATCACATATCATCATAGGAGTATAGTATAATAAAGACATAGTTAAGCCAAAACCATATGAACCTTACAGTAAACCCTTAGACATTATGCACATATACTTATTTTAGTTCACATAGAACCTTATGAGACCTTACTCATAATCCCAATCTAAGTCCACTAGTGCAATGTATATGTGAAGTCCCATAACCTCACAAATACTTAGTAAACGTATCATGAGACCGCAAGCCTTAACACTCTATTTCATACATCGACTAGGCCATATAGACAACTTCATTTATGCCAACAAGACCTTTATCATATAGTCATTAAGACCAACATTGTGTGTATGAGAACAAGACCACATTATATGGATTCATACCATGCACATCTTCATAACAAGTAGATAAATACTACAACGCCATGCATAAATACATAACCATAATCATACACCTTAGATCACCTTCCTAGAACACCATATGAAGCCACTTGTGCAATGTCTAGGTGGGTTAATTACTTCCACCTATCCTAAGTAACCTCCCTTAAGTTATCATAGTTAGGGTCTTAGTGATTTACTTCCATTTTCCATTTTACTTTAGGGAAACTATAGCCTTCACCGACAATAAGATCATGTGAGCCAAACATGGAATGTTGTGTCATCCTCTCACACCAAAAGAGGGTATCTTACTTGACAAGGTAAGACATGAGTATCATGCTAGCATATTACGTGATATCACTTGCTAGATCGTATTATGCAACATAGTCATGGAAACTTGGAGGAATATATGTGATAACCCTCTTTATGCCAAAAGGGGTATTGTGGTTATTCACTCTAGAAACCCTTTTGATGCCTATTGTAGAATTGTGGTTATCCACGTCATGAGTATTATGGTGACCTGCCTTCCTACAATGGGAAGGGAAACCCCTCATCTTCAAGTTCACTCGGTGATAAGCAAAGTTTCCTTTTTATTAAAAAGCCTTTTATTAACTTTATCTTATAAAATTAGGCATAGGAGAGTTATCCCCTCATATACTTAGCTCATAGGTCATAGATGAGAAGTCCTTTCATCAACCTATATCATTTGAGAAAACCTTTCACATGGACCTAGCGTATTCAATAACCTATCTAGTTAAGAATACTCTTGAGAACACCGTTCAAGAGACCATCTATTGACTAGATCATCATACGTGTGTGTGTGTACATACATATAAGCAAACCTTTCACATAACACCTTTAGACCACACATGTTCATACTTTACTCCAATCAAGCATTAGTGTACAAGTGTAACTATATGAGCCATTCTTTCATATAAACACATTTACACACTAGGCATAATCATACTTCACATTATAGCATATAAGACATGTTCATAACCTACTCATGCATTAATATCCATGTACACAGAAACCAAATCTAGGAACGACCCTATCAAGGTTCACATGTGCAATGCATAGGCAAGGTCCCATACCCTTGCCCATACTAGTACACCTATAAAGTCATCCTAGTTAAGTAAACACGTATAATACTTTCATAGACATAAGCTTAACATGCATAATAGTAGAAAATAGTGAATAGGAGAACAACCTTTCAATAGACACTATGATCCTATACTACTTCTAAGCATGAATATGGAGTGAAGTTGTGTTTACATTGGTAAATATGATCACATAATGGATATCAACAATATATTGATGCAGCCACCCTCTTAGGACCACAATGCACAACCAAGCATAGACCACACAATACAATTTAGCATAGGAGACGAGCTAACTTCATATTACAGTTTAAGACTCCTAACATTACCTATTTACACCTTCACGGGGTACATGAGTAGGGGTCATCAATCCTTAACACTTCATTAATGGCAGAACCTACACATGATCTTAACATAATAATTTACATGCTCATACACTAGCCATACAACCTAGATCACAACTAAAATAGGAAAGTAGTCATAAGCTTCAGATAGTGTGATCATCATAATTACACACTCATGTATTCATCAATTTGCCTTCAAGGCCATAGTCAACAGATATATGATGACAATAAAGTAAACACCACAACCAAAAGTGGACCATACCACACAATGCCATACAAGGCTTCATCAACAATACTATAGAGAAGTATAGGAGAAGAGTAAATCATACCAATTCATCAACCCTTTTGATCAACATTGACAAATACATACTTTTAATAAATAATAAATGTATAGGGAAGTATCTAAATGTAATTTAATATTGAATAAACCATGTACAAGTCGTTGCAAGATCATACTACAATCTAATACAACACATCACATATATACTAGAAAGTGCAGAGTTATAGGTCATCAACCAATTTCTCTAGTCTTGTTCATCAATTATATTTTTTCAATAATATAAATTTTAGGTAGTAGCTAAATAGATAGAACATCGTCCTAAATAATGCGTCATCCAACCTAGAACACAGATCACAACATATACATTACTTATCAACAAATAGACTAGAAGAACCTAGATCAATTCATACAAGCCTTCTTTATTAATTTGATCATCAAGAATTTAAAACCACAATTCACTCATAATATTGACATTAAGGCTGTAGCTACAATGATCTTTGCATAATCAAAATCCTACACAATTGTTCTATAATCGAAATTACTATAAACGCATAGAAGAACAGAGGCTAGTCTTGTTCAAATCTTCATATATTGATCCACATGGATACTTAATCAACAATTAACCGTCAGTATGCATAATAAACAGTAGACATAAGTAATTCAATGTAACAGAATTATAATTCAATTAATCATAAACCATGATCACAATCCCCATGCAAGGGCTAAATCGAATTTGGGAAGGAACATGGGTTCATCGTGTGATTGGATTGAAATTCACGTTAAAATCAATAAATTATCATCAGATTATCATGATTAAGCCTTTAAAAACATTATTAGAAAGAACCCATGGCTAGATTGAAAGATTGAAAGTTTAATCATGAAATCTCTTTGAAAACATTGAGATTAACACTCTAGATGGAAGGATAACTAGAGATGAAGGATCACCATACCTTTATATAGAATAAAAAAACTAAAACATGATAAAGAATCCATGAAAATCCAAGATCCAAGTTGTTCTTGAGCTTCACCTTCAGTGGAGGTTCTAGAGAGAATATTTTTGGAGGGAAAGTCTAATTTGAATGAATTCGATTGGGAATGGGTTGATCACATTTTTGATCACTTAAATACACCCAAAAATAACCAAATAAACCTAGTAGAGTCAGTTTAGGACGTGGGGTTAATTTCCCATTCACCCCTTAAATAAAACAGTCGCTAGGCAGCAGTTGCATGCCACCATCGAAGCCTAGTTGGTCAATTGACATACCGTCTGTGGCTTCAGTTGATTGGGTCTTGGGCTTTACTTTGGCTGAGCCTTCCCCTGGATAAGTTTTGATCGACGAATTCACAATCAATGGGACGTTTGTCAACAAACAAGGCGTCGTTTGGTTCAGTCGATTGACACTGTCAAGGCAGTGTCTCGACAGCCTTTGGGTCCTTCTTACGGGCCATTTTTGGGGGCCCTTAGAAATTCTTACCCGAGCGTTTCCAATGTAAATATAAAAATTAACTATTCAAGGACCTTACACATCAGTTTCACCCAAAACAATTACACGCAACACGTCCAACATGCTAGGAACCAACAAGACACACACATACATGTCTCAAGGGCTAACTTTAGAACGTGTTGGACATTTGGCCTCCAAACCTCATGAAACTCATTACACTTAATAAAAAATTCATTATTAATAATATAAGGACCTCATAAGTTCATGACACACACACAAGCACATAATAAAACATAAGGCCCCTTAGGTGACTAGTCGTCGAAAGTCTTGGTCGTCCCTTGACGTTTGACTTCCAAATACTTCAAATCGCCCCAAGCATACTTTAAAACAATTTATTAACATGTTAACAAGATTATAGTTACAAGTGAGGCACTAGAAACCCTAAATCGTTTTGGGGTCTTAAACTCACTCACTGATATCTTCAAAGTCTATTGTGCAATGTCTAGATAGCTTCTCATACCACCACCTAAACTTCATAGAATATCTCCAATTTTAGTAGGTATCCCATATGATTACAATAGGCAATAACTGTCATAGACCATGGTATCTAGGAATGGAATTCGGAGTTGTAAATACTCCGGTGGATGGCGTTCCACTTGCCAATGGTAGAACTTGGACACATCCCGTTAAGTCACATGGCAAAGGAATATGAAGGGTGTATTTGTACTCTAATCTTATCCTTAACTAGAGCTACTTCCCAAACCATACTCACTCGGTCGTAGCCTTTGTTCTCATTGAGTATTTCAATAAAGGAGTACATGAAAAGGTTACATATGTAGTCCGTAACCCAATCACATTCACCTTACCAAGGTGGTCCCTGAAGGTTGCCTTACAATGGTCAATAGGATAGCATAATGATTTTCCTAAGGATGAATTCATGTCGTTCAAGCCAATAATCCCTAAGTACACCATTCACACAAGAAGGATACCGTTACAACTTTCGACTTCAAGGATATCATAACCTTACAACTATGTTGAAGGATCCACATAATAGACCCTCTTAGCAACATTCAAGTCACATGTCATTCATTCATATAAGACTAAGAGTCTTTAGCATCCTAATTTTAGAAGTCATATTCTCATTATACATGTATCAGGTAAGGGACACAAGTCTACCTAAACAGAGCACAACATACTTTACATATAAAATATCATTCTAGAAGCACATAGGCATAACCAACATCATCTTTAGGATAGCCTATCCACTACAACCTAAGATCAAAGAAAGATAGGAGGATTTTTCCTCACAAAATCTCTCAGTATAGATTTCATAGTGCTCTCCACAATATTCACTCTAGGCTCAATACGTCTAATCACATGGGCAGTTAAGGCTTGGGATAAAGTAAGTAAAGCCTCTCTAATCTCTCAATTAGTCATTTCTGGGGGGAACCACTGAAACCTCATTACCTTGACCTCCAATAGGGACTTGAACACCTTCTACACCTTGAGCACGTCGAGGAACTTTCTAAACTTGAGGAGGAACTTTCTAACCCACCCTTCCATGTCCCAACCTTCTATATGTCATCCTTATAGTATTCATCTATTATAAACACAAGAGAAGAGATTAGGAATAGACACTTACAACCTCAACTCTATAGGCAAGACACAAGATTGATGAAGAAAGTGAAACTCTGTCGTCTTATATCCTCTCGCACATAGATGTGTCGTGACTCACAACGATGGTCAAGACTCTACTAGACGTGGCTTTATGAGACTTTTTGATTCGTAAGCCCACTTTCATAACCTATGCTCTGATACCACGTTTGTCACGACCCGCATGTATAACCTAGGATTTAGGGTATTCTTAGGTCATGGCATGATGTACTTGTCCTCTTGGAAGTCTTGTACAAGCCCTTTGACATCATTCATTGCATAGATGTATGAAAGGTTGTGCGGAACAAAAAATTTTCACATGAATATCTTAAAACATATTTCATATAAATCATAGAAAACTCTAAGTCTCAACATATGCCAATCTTAGACTCAAGAATACTT
Organism: Solanum pennellii; assembly: GCF_001406875.1. Classification (NCBI taxonomy): domain Eukaryota; kingdom Viridiplantae; phylum Streptophyta; class Magnoliopsida; order Solanales; family Solanaceae; genus Solanum; species Solanum pennellii. The sequence continues at coordinate 15,293,128 of NC_028643.1, read as the reverse complement.
GAGACACGACCCATACAATACGAATTTAAGAATCTAATATCTATTACAATACTTTGAAATAAGAAGTCTAGAGATGACTATGCCCTCGAGTCACGTGAGGACATTTTTCAACTCTGCTTGAACGATAATTAGATTCCGAGCATTCCTTCAAGATCATTCTCACCTTCCACCTACACCTTTAGATATAACAAAATGTATGGAATTAGTACAAACACTTGTACTATGTATGGCTTAATGAATAAAATCATGAAAATGGACATTTAATGGAGATATGCTCGTTTTGCTTAAAACATTATATCATAAGCATAGGAACAACGTTTAAAACCTTAGAAACACATAATATATCACATAAGCATTTTATCAAACCTTAATAAAATTTACACTGAACTAACTGAACTTCACAGTGAAACAATTTAACATGCAACTCTTTCACTAAAAGTTATCCTAAGACTGTTTTAAGAAAGACAAAGAGAGACCGACCATACACCCTCTCTAGGCACACCTAAATGATCCTCAAGACTAACTTTATTGAGACAATTAAACTTACAATACACCAACACACATAACATGAGATCCTTCTACCAAAGGTGATTCGAAGGTTCATTGAGTGAGTTGTGAAGCGACCGCCCATACAATCTCTTCACACACACCTAAGATATCCTTTAAACTACCTAAGATATAATCATTCTCATTTCATAGCATAACATATATATAATATGACACCCTCTTCTCAAAGCTTATCAAAAGACTTACTTAAGTAAATCAAGAAGAGAATACCCATACACCCAATCCAAGATTACCTAAATAATAATTAAGACTACCTAAGGTTGGATCATATCTAATGGATCAACAAATATCTCTATTGATAGTCTTTCTTAAGACTTCTCTAGGTAAGATATGTAGTGACCATTTCTAAGCCCCCTTTACACCTAAACCTTCAACCCTTAAACTACTAAAGGTAAGTACTTATTCCTTACATGATTTCCCACTTAAGTCATTACCTTCACTAGTTCATTTAAGAGACATTCATCATATAAGGACATTCAAGTAATGGTCTTGGAGAAGGCCTAGGGACTAACTCACTAACATCTTCAATGCCTATTGTGCAATGTTTAGATAGTGTCCCATACCACCACCTAAACATCATAGAACCTCTTCAATACTAGTAAGTATCCCATGTTATGATAATAGGCAATAAGAGACATAGACCATGGTAACTAGGCATGGAATCCGGAGTTGGAACCAACTCAAATTAAGGGTGTTCCACTTTCCAATGGTAAAACTTTGACACATCCCATGTAGGCACATGGTCAAGGAATATGAATGGTTTCTTTATACTCTAGTATCATCCTTCACTAGATCTACTTACCAAACCATACTCACTAGGTGCTAGTCTTTGTTTTCATAGAGTATTTTGAATAAAGGAGTACATGAAGAGGTTCCATATCTAGTTCGTAACCCGATCACATTCACCTTACCAAAGAGGTCCCCTAAGGTTGCCTTACAATGGTCAATAGGAGAGATTAATGATTTTCCTAAGGATGATTTCATGTCGTTCCAGAAAACCAATACCTAAGTCCACCATTCACACAAGAAGGATATTGTTACTTCTTTCAACTTCAAGGATATCATAACCTTACAACTATGTTGAAGGCTCTACATAATAGACCCTCTTAGCAACATTCAAGGTCACATGTCATTCATACATTGAATACTAAGAAGGTTTAGCATCCTAAGTCAAGAATTCAGATTCTCATTATACATGTATCTAGCAAGGGACACAAGTCTACCGAAAGAAAACAACATACTTCACGTATAACTTATCATTTTAGAAGCACATAGGCATAACCAAAATCATATTGAGGTCACCCTATCCACTACTATAGTATCATCAATATAAACATCATAAGAATCACATAGTCAATTAGGATGAATCATGCCTCTTCTCTAGGACTACAAACATAAGGACATAGTCATAGCCTAACATGCTTACCTAATGCTAATGAAAGAACACACACTTTCACATTACTAATAACTATATAGATATGATCATACTTCAAATAGATCAACTACACGAATCCTCATAATATATCAAGCAATGCTGATAAGGCCATGATCATGATACTTCATAAAGTAACGTCGATAAGGCTACTTAATTCACAAGTAAAACACATAGCACTGCCACCATAAGTGGACCATACCAATCACAACATAATTCAAGACCTAATTAACATAAGTTACACTAATGCATTCTCACCAATACAATATAAAAAGACCCTTACCATGACCATGATGATCAATTCAAATACAAAAAATCATAATACTCAGTGAATCTAAATCAATTCAATATAGATGTATCAATCTAAAAACCCTATATATTAATCCAATTCAATTCTTACATCATTCAATAGCCCAAGAAAAACTATACTAGAATTCATAACAGTGAGACATGATTATAACAACCATAATATAGCCAATTCAGAGAATTTAGATTTTGCATGGGTTCATGAATATTTTAATTTAAAATCATCTAGTTAACAATAATTCAATCAATATTCAATGATTCAAAACCTTTAATTCAAGAACCCATGGATAGATTACAAAATTGAACAAGTTCATCTTTAGAATCATTTAGAAATCACTTAAGATTGACTCCTTGAAAAAACGATTTCCAAGGAAGAAAACCCATACCTTAACTGGTGTTAATCCACGAAAATTGATAGAATTTTTGTGTAGAATCAACCTTGAAGCTGCAATCTCCCTTCAAGCTTCAATAGAGTTCTAGAGTGCTTTTTAGACGTTTTGGGTTTTGATTTTTAGAATAATTAATTGATCTAGATGTTTAGGACTTATAAACCCATATAAAATACCTAAAATACCCTTAATAAACCTCCCAAATATTTATTTGGGCATTGGGTGAATTTACCAATTCACCTTTGCATTTAACAATGAGTTGCATAGTTGAAGGCACCATCGATGCCTGGCCAATCGATGGACCGTCTCCCAACAAAAGGACCATTATGTTGGTCCGTGGATAGGGTCAGAGACTTGTACTTGGAAGGCCATCCTCTCATACCTAAGTACTTACCAACGTCGTCCACTTAGGAGGCATCGTTCATCCTACTTGGCGTCGATTTCCTTCGTAGGTGGGACTGCCTTTGGCAATTTTTGCCACAAAGATGGGTCCTTCCTCAAGGTCCATCGGTTGGTCCTTGGGGAAGTTGCCCAGAATTTTCAAACCAAAATATGATTGTATACGGTTTTGGGACCTCTCATATCAGTTTTATAAAAAATGAATACATAAAACTGAACGAAACCTGTTAAGACACATAAAGTCACTTCAAGGCAAACCTTTCGAACATTATGGACGTTCTGGGACATTTGACCTCCAAAATTTATGAAACTTGACACAACTCTTATGAACATTATTATTACACATATAACGACCTCATAAGCTCAAGATAAGCATATATAAGAACATAAAAACACATGAGGCATATAGGTTACTAGTCGTCGAACGTCTTGGTCGTCCCATAACGTTTAACATCCAATTCTCCTAAATATTTAGACACTGCCTCATTATCGAGAGGACCCAATATACCTTGCCAGGCGTATAAAGGCATGACAGACCTGATCACTAAATCTGATGCCTACTGAGGGGACTTATACTCCTACATGGGAGGTAGTTATGGGATTATAAGGGTACGATGAACATTAGTCCAACTTGGTGTTAGGAATACTTCTAATTGAAAATTTAAATGAAACAAATTAATTGAAATACTTGATATCTCCAAATTCTGACATACCAATATGAGAATGCAACATTTAGGAAGTGACAAGGTAACATTCAAAAACTGGAGCATGTTTATCTTTTTAAGTGACCTAGTAAGTGTAATTCATGAACTAAGATAATCTACACAACTATAGTTATGTTTTTCATGCAAGGAACTAAGCAACAATCTTACAAAAAAATGATCATTCAATTAAGAAAACTATAACACCTGAATCACAAGAAATATATAAGGTTTTAGAAATCCCAAGTCTAAACAAGATATAATGAATCAAGACTATGACTATATTTACCTAGTGGACAAAAAGAACCCACTAGTGAAATCCAATGTACCAGGTGACAAAATCTATGGAGAAATCCTTTGATTTTAGAGATGGAACTAAAGAGAACTTGTTGCGTATTCTTGAGAAAATTGGTTCCTCCTTCTCTCTTTGTTCTAATTTTGACGATTTCTTGTAAAATGAATCGCTTAAGGAAAAATATAACTAAAATACTAGGCTAAAACTAATCAAATTGACGTAGTTTAGGTATAGAAAAATTAGAAAAAGACACAACTACCCTTTAACTAAACGTCGACTGAATGACCAATGAGCCTTACTGATGGACTCTAGGTCAACTGACGCTCTATCCTGTCACTTTGTCGTCTGACTATAAAGAGGGGGACCTAGGACCTTAAACCACAGACCGTGGTCCCACCTATTGTTCGTAGGTCCTTCCATTGATCAAGATTTTTCTGGGAATTTTGGGTGTCTAACCTACGGGCCACACCTACAGTTTGTGGTCTCACCTATAGTCCGTAGGTTGCCTCCGTCGGTGGCATCTTTAAGTTCTGAAAATTCTACATTTTCACCATTCTCAAATCTGGGGTGTTACAGCAAGGATAGAAGACTTAATTCAAGTCAAAGACTATACACTATGGATGAGCTTTAGGGGTGGACTTTTGATGCATACAATCAAGGATAAAGAAGGAAAAGATATTCCTAGACTGAAGGCTCAATATGGAGAAGCTGACTACAAGATGCTCGGAAATAATGCCAAGGATAATGCATTCTCGTATATGGACTCAGACCTTACGAGTTAAACTGCATCTATGGATGTACTACTACTAAAGAAATATGTGATACACTTCTGAATGTTCATGAAGTTACTACTCAAGTTCGAAAGTTCAGAATCAGTAGACTTTGAAGTGACAATGAGTCGTACAAGATAAATAATGGAGAATCACTTCAGCACATTATCAATAGAGTCACCATTGAGGTAACCAAATTAATATCCTTTGAAAAAATATACACTTCAAAGGAACAGGTAGATAAGATTCTTCGAACTCTGCCTAAATCATAGAAAATAAAAATTATTGTAGTCATAGAAGACTTAACAAATATGACCTTAAATGGTCTTGTAGGGAATCTAAAGACATGTTAGAATGAATTTCAAAAGTGCCAAAAGAAGTGAAGGAAATAAAGATAAGAGTCTTGCTCTTAAGGCCACCAATGAGAATAATGAATCTTATATTGATGAATAAAATGTTTTCTTGGTAAGTAGGACTTTCAAGAAAATCAGGAACTGTGGAAAGAAACTTTCAACTGCCAAGGAGAAGAGCACAAAAAACGTCAGAAGATGGATGTTATAAATATTGTAAAAATTACCATCAAGTCAAGGATTATCTTATGTGTGAAGTTGAGGGGAGAAAATAAAGTGTTGAAAAGAAGAAATGAGAGCGACAAATAAAAGGAAAAGTTAAAGAAACAAAAAAAATCAAGTTGCGTATGTTGGTCGGGGAACAGGTTCATAAAACTCAAAGGAACATGATGACAGTGCACTGATGGACATAAAGGATTCAAAACCTAAATATGATTGTGACACTGAGGAAGAGAATGTACATATTTCTCAACTCAAATATAAGCTAAAACTATTTTTAAGTAAAAATTATGGAAAAGGGCCAACAAAGCCCCTACACTTGACCAGCTCATTCGATTTGTGTGCAACGACTTGACCACTCTTTTAGGTTCTTATTTCAAAAAAAGAGTCGCCACCAACGAATTAAAGTCATGTTAGGTAACCTAACTAAACTAACTAAAACTAATCTAACTAAGGTTAGCGAAACCAGTAATTTAGGTAAGGGTTCAAGTTACCCCGAGATGAAGATGTTAACCACCCCTCAGGTCAACAAATATGGGTACCTACCGTATCTCATATAATTTATGTGTTGGCTAACATGTGGAAAACACGGTCTACTCTATTATTAATTAATTAATTGAAGTGATAAAATAGGTGTAAATTGAAACAATTTAATACAAATAATTGACATAAAAACGCTACAAAGGGTGAGCGAGGACATGGAAAATACACAAGTAGATAGGAGAAAAATATTATTTATTAATTAACTACCCCAAATAAATACAAGAAAAAAAATAAAAGGGAAAGGGATAACGATAACTTAACTAACTTACACTTTTCAGATCCAAGCTAGGCTTATTAATAGGAAGAAAAATCAAAGTTTTCATTTTGTACTCGAGTCACCTTACATCATTTCCGACAAGGCCTAACTACCCCTACCTCCATTCCATATGTATGACCAACTTACTAAAAGGTTTTTTGCGTCCCAACTTAATGTCCAAGGGTCATTGGACATCTGTTAAGGTAAGTTCTAGACATAAACAAGATAAAGGTGGCCTAGTTAGACCCATAAGAGTCCAGCAAAACAAGTAGGACTATCATTTAGCATGTAAGGATCATATTGGCCTCTAAATTAGGATATTAATATGTTTGAAAACACAAATAGTTGTGAAAGAATAATGCTAGAGTGTGTGTGCAAACAAATGGACATTATAACAACTAATCTTAAACGGACAGAAATATTATAAAGAGGCATAAGTTTACTTAATTCAGTAATTAATCTGAAACAAAGAAGATTTTTAATCATAAACTACAAAAAATAATTTATTAGTTAATTTTAAGTGGCAATGAATGTTATTCACGATATAAAATTTAATTATTTTGAGCAGGAGTTAATTAGAAGCACATTAGTATTTAAACACTTCATATTTTAATCAAAACTATTAAAATGCAGGAGTTTTAGACGGGCAAGATAAATATTTATTACAATGTTGAAACTAAGTTATTAATTATAAGTGGCACGAAGGCGGATCTATGTGGACATATGGGGGTGTTACGACACTCGGTAATCTCGGAAAAAATATTTTGTATATATATATATATATATATATATATATATA
>NC_028643.1:15221662-15285571 GCF_001406875.1 Solanum pennellii | reverse complement strand
ATATATATATATATATATATATATAAAATTGAATAAATATTACCGATTCCATCGAACAGCCAGAATGCGGAACATCTCAATTGGTGAAATAGAGGGTTTGCCACCTAGCCAACCACGGTTTGAACCTCACCAACAACATCTACTTTTTTTTGGCTCTTTTTTTTTCTTTTTTTTTTCTCCATTTATTATTATTTATTTATTATTCTTTATTAATTCAAATTGACCCCTTTCCAGAATTAACTTTTAGTTTTTTTTATACTTTCTCTTGCACTGATTAATTTTTTTATCAATTAGTGGTACTGAATTATAAGTGTCATATATTATTAAAAACACATATAAATGGTAGTTTTAAAAATGATTAATATTATTATTAGAGTTTTTTTTTAATTTAATGGTTCTTTCGATCTTCACTAACGTTCTTGCTAAGTAAGATGACTACGTTGGAAGTACAATTTTTATTCTTTTCTACTATGTATCTCCAACAACACATAAAGGCAATGAAAGATAAATATATTATGTTAATTCAATTAGGTGGTTTGTATGTTAAACTATTTAGTTATCTGTAATTAACAAATTTCTAATAAAATATTACTAACATGCATATTTCACAGATTTTTTTTTACAAAAAAAAAATCAAAAACTTGAATTGCAACCTAAAATTAAAGGAACCGATCCTTTATCTTATCTGAATGATGTGGCACCCCCGACCTCTAAATTCTAGATTCGCCTCTAAGTGGTAGAGGACATAATTTTGTTCTATACTCGATGTCACATCTAGGGTGTACCCCTGGATCGTTGAGACTTATTTAAATGAGTTTACATAAATTCTTATAGAGATTCGAAAGGAAAAGAACTAAGCCTGTAATTGTAGTATTTTCACATGCTTATACTCCTCTCAAGAATTCAACTCAGGGTGTTATCATTTAGTTTTAAAAAAATTTGTCAGTTTTTTGTCCACAATTTTTCTCACCAATTATTTTCAAACAAGTTTAGTTGTATCAGGGCCACAATTTAAAGTGAACTATTAGTATCCACTTTGAAAGTAGTGTTTAGCACCGAGTTGGTCTAGGGTTCAGGGTACCCTCAAGTCAAAGAACTGCCATCATAGGTTTATAAGTCCTCTCGATTGGGCATCACTTTCTGTTTTCACACCATAGTTATGCCTTTTTACCCTGGCAAGGTATATTGGGTCCTCGCGATGGGTCTTATACATTAGACTCCACGTTTAGCTCACGTGATTTATGTCAGTTAATAGAATCTCCCACACTATTAGCTGCCTGACCAGAGATATGATAATACTTGAGGAAATAGAAAAACGAACTGATATACCGAAGATAGAGATACCAAAGTTTTATGCGAATAAAAGGATAATTGGTATAGCAACAATTATACAAGAGCTAGCCAATAATTATTTAAATGGCAATGCTATTTGGAGTTATTACGCACGAGATCAAGTTATGATTTATTCCAACTCCAAAGAACTAAGAAAACCAGATATGGATGAAGTCCAGCGATGGATTTTGTCATTATTGAAACCAGAAGAGCAACCTACTACCAGAGCTCTAAAAAAGGAATTTATTTCGGAAGAGTTATTAGTCAGATATTGCAAGCTTATTGGATATAGATACCCAGATCACAGATGCTCCAAATGCAACGGAGAAGATAATGTGATACCAGATGTTGATTTGGGATAAAGACGTAAGAAATAAAGCAAGCTATATCAGAAATAAGATTCCCACAAGATAAGATTTTGTAAAAAGTCGTAAAGTAAATAGTTAATGTGTCGGCCATTAAAGGCGAATTATGTAAAAAAGTATTTTGTAAAGCTGTCGGCCAGAAATAAAAGAAGGCCATTATGTAAAGTAGCAATAGTAAGTCTTTTTGTTTTCTTGTGTCGGCCGAATATAAAAAGGCCAGGTGTAAAGTAGGAGTGTCGGCCATTTGGCCAAAGGTGTTAAGTTTTATGTATAAATAGAGGGCTTTTCCTCATAATAAAATAATCAATTTCTCACTAACTTCTCTCCTCTATAATTTTCTCTCTCTTTTACAATTCCGCTTCCACACCCCCCACATTGGTATCAGAGCTAGATAATAAAAATAAAACTATGGAAAATCCGAAGCAACAAATCTTCAAAAACAGGTATACTCTTTTAAATTTATGAGTAGCTAAACTGATTTATTCCTGATAATCTCTTGTTGATTATAATTGTTTATCATGTCTTAATAATGTTATAATAAACATCTTTAGAAGGTTTGCTACAGAAATATTCTGCGAATAAGTATGCCCAGACTATGCCATCCTAAGGTTGAAACCGATAGGCAAGAAGGTCGTTTAGGGGAGTAAACAAAGTTGAGGCGCTGTTAGGGTAACTAATCAAAGAAGAAAACTGTAGTAGTGACTAGACGGGATGATTATTAAACCATTATTATTACATAATAAATAAGTATAATCCATTAAGAGGTTGGAAGGAATAAAATTTTTAGCAAAAATGAATAAAATGAATACCTATTTATTAGATGATGATGATAATTACTATATATTAATACTTTATATATTAAAAGACCTTAATACAGATCTAAAAAGAGAAATTTATGATATGTTAGTAACATTTGAAGTAATAGAAGTAACAACCCAAGGTTGGACTGAGTTAAGTATACAAAGTATACAAGATGAATTTTATTATGACATGTATGATTTATATAATGATTTAGATATATTTAGAGATCAATAATTAAATCAAAAATGTTTGAACTTTGGCAAAAACGAAGTAAAAATAATTATAAGATAAAAATTATTAAAAACCCAACTAAATTAAGTAAACTTTTCAAAATTTTGTATAAAAAAATATAAATGAAAAATACAACAAGTAAAGAAACCAAAATAACAAGAACCAAGATAGATAAAAAAGTACGAAAGATATGGAAAAAATTAAAACCTTTGTATATAGAATATGAACTATCACAACTTACTAAAACAAGTAATGATAAGAAAAATTATTTAATAAATATAATTTCAAAAACAGAATACAAATATGTTTGTTATTTGAAAAAACAGTATGAACAAAGAAATATATAGGCAACAATTGATAGAAAAAATAGATGAAAAAAGACAAGAACTACAACATAGGAAAGAAAGATTAATAGAAAACATGTTAGCAGGAGTATGTAATAAATCAATATTAGCACAAAGAAAAGTTATATTTATGTTAGAAATACAAATAGATCACCTTGAATATAAATTACAACATAACATAATTTATAAATTATAATGAACAAAGAAGAGTTTGCAGTAGATGAAAAGGCATATGAAAATCAAGATGGATTAATAATAAAAATAATATTTTCAAACCTAGGAAGACGATATAAAAAAATAGGAAATAATTTATATTTAATGTTAGAAAAAGAAACAGCAAAATTAGAAGATAGTCTAACAGCTATGATAAGAATAACAAAAGAAAATGAAGAAATAGACAAAACAAAAGAAATTGAAAAAATAAAAATACAAGCAAAACAAGAGGTACAACATTTAGAAGAAATAAAAAATACAAGAATAAGTGAATTAGAAAAAGAATTAGCTAGGTTAAAATTATTATATGAGACTAAACAAAAAGAGAAAGAAAAAGAAAAAGAGCTAGAATTAACTAATGAAATAAAAGAGATGGAACAAAAACTAAATGAAGACCTTGAAGTAAATGAAATAGGCGAAAATGAATCAGATAAAATAAATGACCAAAAATCAAAAATAAGTGATATAAGTGAAACATACACAGAAATTCTAGAACAAGTAAATAAACCGAAAAAATTGGAAATAAACACAGGAGATATAAATAGACCTAGTACATCAACAGTTAAAACTCCAGACAATAGTCCTAGAAATAGTCCTAGAAATAGTCCTAGATGGACACCACCAACTTATTATACAGAAAGTTATCAGCAATCAGATAGAACTAACGCGATATGGAATAGTAGATTAAATAAAAATTGGACACCAAAACCAATAACCGAACAATATAATTTTTTAGATCTAGATTGTGTTACAGACATAAATAAAGCAATATTACTATGGATAGGAAATATATCTAAGCAACTAATAGATAACAAAATAAAAACAACAGAAACACCAAGGTATATAGAAAGAACGTTTGTAGGAACAACAAGATTATGGATAGAAAATCTACCCTCAGAAAGTTTAGAAGTACTTAGAAGTGACAAGAAAATGGATGGATCTCCATCAGCAACAAATATAGATATACTAGATAAATATGAATCAGCAATAAGAAATGAATTTGGAGGTATGACCACAGATATAAGAGAACAAAATAGAGAAAAAATAATAAATAGACAACTTATGACAAAATTAGCTATATGTAAAATGTGTTACTTAGAAGAATATACTTGTGCATTTAAAGAATATTATTACAAAGCTAAATACAATTTAGACGAAGCAAAAGAAATAAGAAAACAATATTATACAAAATTACCAGAACCATTTAGTACAAACATAATAAAGGATTGGAATAATGAAGGAATGGTAGATACTTTAGGATCTAGAATAAAATTTTTAAATCAATGGTTTATACAATTATGTGAAAACCAAAAAGAAAAACTAAAAATGGAAAAAGTATTAAATAAAAATTTATCATGTTGTAAAAATAAAATGGCACCACAATTTGGATGCACAACTAAAAAACAAAAATCCAAAAGATATAAAAATTATAGAAAAAATAAAACTAAATATAAATATAAACAACCAAGACGAAGATATTATGTAAAAAACTATAAAATAAAAAGACCATACAGACCAAAAAGAAAGATATCCCAATGTACTTGTTATAATTGTGGAAAAATAGGACACATAGCTAAAAACTGTAATTTACCTAAAAATCCAAAAAGAAAACAGATAGCAGAATTAATCATAGATGATGAAAAATATATGCAAATAGAATACATAGATTATGAATTAAGTGAAAATGATAGTATATATGAAATATCAGATATAGAAACTGAGAATGAAGAAGAAAATATTAACTTAGATAATAACGAAACAGATGAAGAAATATAATGTCTGAAAATGAAATAAAATTAATATCTAAAGAAGATTATCAAGATGAAGAATCATCAGAACAGAAAATTATATTTGATAATACGATATTTGAACAAATAAAAGGAAAAGAATTAGATTTAAGTGTTGAAAAAGTACTTGAAATACCTATTTTAAGAAATTGGTTTAAAAGACAAAAAGAAGAATACTATGTAGTTAGTCAAAAAGAACATATCATAGATTGTAAATATACAAGAGGAAAAGCATACATACCTATAATAAATAAAAGAATGATAAATAAAGAAATACAAGATATAAAAGCTAAAACACCAATAAAATATGTACATTTAGGAGGAACAGAAATATTAATAAAAGCTTGTTTTAGAGAAGGAATAGATACACCTATAGAAATATATTTAGCAGATGATAGAATTGTACACCCTATAGAAAAAAGCGTAATTAGTGCAGTAAAAGGAAACTTAATATATCAAAAATTTAAGTTTACAATAAGTGCTAATTATACAGTATCATTAACAGATAAAAATATAGATAGATCATTAGTTTTATATTGGAAAATATCTGGAATAGAACTAGCACCAGGAAGCAAATTATTCACAGCAAGATGTAAAAATTTATATATATTAACAACAAAACATAAAATAACAGCAAGAAATAAAATTAATAAAATAAAAATAGAAAACCCTTTTGAGAAAATAATTACTGTAATAGACAATAATGACTATAGCTATAAAGAAATGGATATAGAAGAAGATTTAGAAATAGTAAAAGAAAGATTAAGCACTTCAAGCGTACCAAATACATTGACAAGAGCTACCTCATCAAGAATGAGTACATCTAAAAGAAAATATGAAATTCCACAAAGCTTGTTAGATAAAGAAGAAATAACACCGTATCATTATTTTATAACAGGAATAATGGACCAAAGAAAATACAAAATCTTAATAAATACAGGACAAGAAGAAAATTATATAACAAGAGAGTTAGTATTAGAAGAAGAAATTATAAGAACAGGACACACATGCCCTGGACTACCTAGTGAGATAGTAAATACAAATGAAGAAACAACAGAAAAAGAAATAATTATAGGAGGAATACCCTTAGTAATACAATTCAAAATATACCAAGGAAATCATAATATTACATTAGGAATAAAATGGTTAGAAAAAGTTAAACCATACAACATAGAAAATGAACAATTAACAATAACCTGTGAAAATAAGAAAATAATTATAAAAAGGACAAAATGATTAATGAAAATATTTATACTTGCAAAAATTATAATAGAAGGATATCACAACAGATATTATACCCCTATGATAGATACAGGAGCAGAAGCGAATATATGTAAATATAATTGCTTACCAGAAGATAAATGGGAAAAATTAAAAACACCTATGGTAGTAACGGGATTTAACAATGAAGGAAGTATGATTAAATATAAAGCAAAAAATATAAAAATACAAATATGGGATAAGATACTAACAATAGAAGAAATGTATAATTTTGAATTTACCACAAAAGATATGTTATTAGGAATGCCATTTCTAGATAGATTTTATCCACACATAATAACAAAAACACATTGGTGGCTTACTACACCATGCGGAAATAAGATAGGAGCAAAAAGAGTAAATAATAAACAAAGAAAACCTATGGAATGGATAAAAGGAAGTGAAAAAATAAACCAACAAATGGAAAATATAAATAATAAACAAATAACACAATTAGAAATTATTATATTTGCAATAGACAAAGTTAAATTAATTAATGAACAATTAGAACAATTATATAGTGAAGATCCATTACAAGGATGGGAAAAACATAAGACAAAAGTAAAAATTGAATTAATAGATGAAAATAGTATAATAACACAGAAACCATTAAAATATAACTTTGATGATTTAAAAGAATTTAAAATACATATAGATGAATTATTAGAAAATAATTACATACAAAAAAGCAATAGTAAACATACAAGTCCAGCATTTATAGTTATAAAACATAATGAACAAAAAAGAGGTAAAAGTAGAATGGTTATAGATTATCGTAACCTAAATGCAAAAACTAAAACATATAATTACCCAATACCAAATAAAATACTAAAAATAAGACAGATACAAGGATATAACTATTTTAGCAAATTTGACTGTAAATCAGGATTTTATCACCTAAAACTAGAAGAAGAATCTAAGCAGCTAACAGCATTCACAGTACCGCAAGGTTTCTATGAATGGAATGTTTTACCGTTTGGATATAAAAATGCACCAGGAAGATATCAACATTTTATGGATAACTATTTTAACCAGCTAGAAAATTGTATTGTATATATAGATGACATATTATTATATTCTAAAACACAAGATGAACATATAAGATTATTAGAGAAATTTATACATATAATTAAACACTCAGGTATAAGTCTAAGTAAAAAGAAAGCGGAAATCATGAAACCACAGATAGAATTTCTAGGAATACAAATAGACAAAAATCGAATAAAAAGNCCCATATAGTACAAAAAATAATTAACCTTGATGAGAATATAGATACAAAAAAGAAATTGCAATCCTTTCTAGGATTAGTAAATCAAGTAAGAGAATATATACCAAAATTAGCAGAGCATTTAAAACCACTGCACAAAAAACTTAAAAAAGATGTTGAATACTATTTTGACAACAAAGATAAAGAACATATAAAAAATATTAAGAATTTATGTAAAAAATTACCAAAACTATACTTTCCTGATGAAAATAAGACATTTACCTACATTATTGAAACAGATTCGAGTGACCATAGTTATGGCGGAGTGTTAAAATACAAATATAACAACGAAAAAATAGAACATCATTGTAGATATTACTCCGGATCTTATAATGAAGCACAAACAAAATGGGAAATAAACAGAAAAGAATTATTTGCATTATATAAATGTTTATTAACATTTGAACCATATATTGTTTACAATAAATTTATTGTAAGGACAGATAACACACAGGTAAAATGGTGGATAACTAAAACGGTAGAAGATTCAGTTACAACAAAAGAAATAAGAAGATTAGTATTGAATATATTAAATTTTACATTTACAATTGAGGTAATCAAAACTGACAAAAACCTTGTTGCAGACTACCTCTCAAGAGAAAGATACAATGAAAGACATATTGGCTATGATGACAAATCTATGCCAAAAAATGGAGAAAATAGAAACAGATGTACAAGATCTGAAAGAAAAAGCTAATAGTCAGCAGCATGACTATAAACATGCGGAGCTACGTCGTTCGGCGGTACTTTAGGCTCGTATACGTATTCATTCTCAGTTTTTCAGCATGCTTACCGATTACTCTTGCATTTTAGTTGTTATGCATTATCGTATTTTAGGCTTATATACTTTAGTTCAACTTAATCAACATATTTGACCTGTATTTTTAGCATGTATATATATTCAATCACCTTTGAATATCCCTCATGCTCAGTACATCTGAAGTACTGACGCATACTCTATGTTTCATGCTATTATGATGCATGCTCAGGTTCTCATATTCAACCACATGGTTAGCTCAAATTGGTGTAACATCAACGATATTCAGGGGCAAGTCCTCATAATCCGAGGAAGTTCCATTATGCATTTGGATTTACATAGTTCGTGTTTAGTATCTTCAGACCGAGGGGTACCTGTTTTTGTAGTATGCTCATCTTCTGTTTCATGTGTTTTATGAGGGGATATGAATTCTTCCTCCCATATTTTTGGTTTTGACGACTTTGAACTGATGACTTCATTATGTTCATCTTCTGAATTACCTTTGATTTCACTATTTCCTTCATAAAAAAATGAACACTTTCCTCTACACGATTTGTTCTTTTGTTAAGTACCTTGTATGCTTTACTTTGTGAAGAATAACCAACAAAAATTCCTTTATCGCTTTTTGCATCAAATTTTCGTAGGTTATCCTTGTCATTGTTGTGTACAAAGCATACACATCCAAAGGCCCTAAGATGTGCCAAAATCGATTTTCTGCCTTTTAGCAATTCATAAAGTGTTTTGTTTAATACTGATCTTATCATGCATCTATTTATGAGATAACACCCTGTGTTTACTACTTCAGCCCAATAAGATTTTGGAAGTTTGCTTGAGATCAACATTGTTCTTGCGATATCTTCTAGTGTTCTATTTTTCCGTTCAACTACATCGTTTTGTTGTTGTGTTCTAGGTGCTAAAAATTATGTTCAACCCGTTCGAGATGCAGAATTGCAAAAATTATGAATTTTCAAATTATAGTCCATGATCAGATCGGATGCTAATTATTTCCTTGTTGAATTTCCTCTGGACCAACTTTGAAAGGTTTCAAACATATTCAATGTTTCATCCTTTGTTGCAAGAAACAATGTCGATGTGAATCTTGAATAGTTATCGACTATTACAAACACATATCTTTTACCACCTCTGCTTTGTACACGCATCGGTCCACATAAATCCATGTGAAGTAACTCTAGTAGCCTTGTAGTACTGACTACCAACTGTGGTTTTAATGATGATCTTACCTGTTTTCCTTGAATGCAGGCTCCATATACTTTATCATTGCTAAAAATTTTTGTTGTAGTCGCCTAACCAGGTCCTTAGATATGAGTTTATTTATTGTTGACATGCTTATATATCCCATTCTTTTGTGCTAGAGCATAGAGCAATTGGAGACTGCTCTCAGGTGCTTGAGAGTATTTTCTTGATAATCTACAATATTTGTTTTATATATATTTTTATGTCTACTACACTGTAGAACAAGTTTCCCAGACACTGAGTTAGTCACCCTTCATTCTTTATCTGTGAAGAGCACATTGTTTCCCTTGTCGCATATCTGAGACACACTAAGTAAATTTTATTGCAGACCATTCACATAGTATACGTTTTCAATTGCATGAATATGCATAGACCCAACCTATCCAATTCCCTGAATTTCACCACTTTTTCCATTACCAAAAGCCACATTTCCTCCTTTGAAGTTTCTGAGTGAGAGGAAGTTACTTTTATCTCCAGTCATGTATCTGGGGCATGCACTGTCCAGGTACCATTTATTTTGCTTCCTTCTCACTGATCCCAGCAGTCAATTTCAAAGGTTAGTTTCGGGTACCCATATCCACTTTGATCTCTGCTTAAAAAACGGATGGATAAGATTTTTCCTAGCCCATCTTGGAAGTGGTTTAGCTGTTGGGATTTGTATTTATTCAGTGATTTTCTCATAATGAGGTTTTCTTAGAGAATTTAGATTATCTCTATGAGCAGCCAATTTTCTGTGACAATCATAACTCTTATGCCCTACCAGTCCACAATGCATACATAGTCTATGTATGTTGGGATTTTTTGATTGAAAATTATTTTTATCAAAACCTATTCCATGTTTCTCAGAAGTTCGACTCCTGTGAATGTTATCGAGCAGTATGGAGGACCTGGTCCATCTCATGCCATTCTATGCTTCAGCTTTAGCCATGTGAAATTCTTTCGTTAGCTCTTCATTCTTTTTACTCACTGATTCTAGGTTATTGCTTAATTAGATATTTTTAGACAACAGGTGATGTTTTGTTTTTCAAGCTTCTTGTTTTCTTCTCATAGTGATGCATAGTCTTCCATTATCAGTTTTCTTTTTGAGTGTGTTGATTTATATACATCAGTGTAAAGTAAATATTCTATATCCCCTTTTGAGTAAGAGTTTAGATTGTCTTGTATGTGATAAAGACTAACCTTTTTATACATGTATTCTTCTTCTGCTTTATCTTCTTCGGAATCTGATCCAGCCATCAAGGCTAGTATTGTTTCTTGGGATCTGTAGGTGTCCTTTTCTTCTTTTGTCTCCTTGGCCACCAAGGCGAGAAATTCATATTCATCATATTGTTCTAATGCAAGAAGTGATTTATTTTCTATCTCACCATCATCAGATTCTTCGTCGAATGAGTTCCCATTGTTGCGAAGGCTTTCTTCATTGAAATATCTGCTTCTTGAGTCGTCATTCTTCTGTTTGAAGGAATGAACTTATCTTTCTTGATATCTTTTCCTTCTCTGAGGTTGTTCTTTTCTGCTCCAAAGCCCAGCGTGGACAAAATTTGATGAAGTGATCTGGGCTTCCACACTTATGACAGACTTGATCTTTAGTGTTTTCATTGGTTTTCTGAAGACATTTCTTTTGGAATCTCTGTCCTCTTTATAGTATTTTAGTGAACCTTTTGGTAATAAGTGCAATATTTTCATTCTCTAAGTCTTTTGGTACAGTAGCCTTTAGAACCAGGTTCCTTTCCATGTAATGAGATTTCCAATTAGTTCACCCATGGCCAATACATCCAAGTCACGAGCTTCACTGATAGCTTCGACTTTTCTTTCCCATGACTCAGGAAGGACACTTAAGAGTTTCCTTACTGCCTTTCCGTTGGGAACTATCTCTCGCAAGGAATACATCTCATTAATGATTGAAGTGAACCTGGTGTGCATGTCTTGTACAGTTTCGTCGTCTGCCTTTCTTAACAATTAATATTGTCCACTTAAGTTATAATTTTTTGGACTTCTTAACATGTGTTGTCCCTTCATGATCTGTTCGTAATTTTTCCCATATGGCTTTAGCATCTTGACATGATGAGATTCGATTGTATTTATCTGGTCTACACCACAGATCACGATTTTCTTGGCTTTGGCATTGTTCTGGATTGCAAGTTTGTCTGCAGCATCCCATTCCTTTCTCTCCTTTGGGATTCTGGTGATTCCATAAGTGGCAGTTTTCATAGGTATAGTTGGTCCGTCAAGGATAACTCCGCATAGGTCTGGGTTTTCGCCGATAAGATGATCCATCATGCCATTTTTCCACCATCCATAGTATTTTCCATTAAACGGTGGTGATCGTGTCTGTGATGCTCCCTCTTATGGGGTGGGTGGTGCTGCCATTGAGTCTTTTCAAGGTGTAAATCTTTTAACGAAAAGACCTGCTCTGATACCAATTAAAGAAACCTTACCTCTAGAACAAGAACCAGGTTCTTATAAGTTTGTCTATAACAGAACACGAACCTTGAAGCTAAAACCTTCCACAACCAAGGAAGGAAAAACATCATTTTATTTATTCAAGTATGAAGTTTTACGATTACAACTCAATAATCGATAACCACACCATAACAACAACTATCGATTAACTCTACTCTCCAAGAGGCCAAACCCAAATCTTGTTACAAACCTCACCAAAACTCAACTCTACAAGAAGCCAAACCCACCTCTTGTACAATGAATCTAAAATAGTGACTCTAACTACGAATCAAAAAAACAATTTGCTAGCTCAAGAACTTCTTACTCAAGAACTTCTTGAACTCTATAACTATTTCGAACTCGCAGGCTTTTACGTGTTGAATAGCTTTTGCTTTCTTGAATCTCGATCGATGTAAAAGTCTTAGCTTGCTCTTCTGCGTTTGATCTCTTTTTATAGACTTCTCGTGACTTGTGTCCTTATCATATAAGGTAAGGAAGTTACAATTGTAGTGAAACAACGAATACTAATTTTGCCTTTTATTGTACAATCATTTTTCTACTAAACTTCCTAATTCAAGTTAACATATACGTATTAAAGTTTCCTTATTTGTTTCAAGTTGTACTTTCATCAGCATGAAACATGGAATGCTTCCAGCACGTTTGGACGTTCAACTTTGGACTTCAATTTTGGCTTTTAACACGTACACGTCTGTATGCTTTGCTTGACACTTGATCTGCATGTATGTGTATGCATTTTAAAGTCTATCATCAAAACACAAAATCTACAGAACTATCAGAGTCAAATGAAGTAAACAAATATTAGTCCTCATGGAAGCTCTACAACTCACCATTGAGTTGATCTCGTTAAATAAGGGATTGTTTCAATAACTATTTATTTCCAACAACCATAAACATACAGCATTTCTATAGATAATAGCTACCACACATTAGAATTTCCCATTAATTAGTTATGTTGAGGATAGAAAGGACACACATGATACTGCATATAAACAGTTGTAGTACTACATCTTTTCTGTTCTACTTTCCTATGAAATCTACTTTAATTTCCAACGTGAACAGAGGCTTTTGGAACTCGTTTTTTCTGTTTTTTTTTCTTTTCGTATTCCAGTAATCTTTGAGATAATTTTAAGGAACCAATATTGCAAACTTAATTCTTTATTATTAAAAAAACAAAATTGAGTAACAGGTGTAAGTCTTAAATGAGAACCAACTTTGTGCACTATTGCAACACTTCCACGTGGAAGTCATGTACCAATATAACAATATTCTTTTTTTCTTTCATATATTACAATTAGTCAAAAGAAAATATTTTAAATAACGCCACCTAATATATATAATACTAATTTCTTGACAGAATTATACTTATTTTTCTTTCTGCTAAAAAAACATAATAATTTACAAAATATTTGTAAAACAAATACATTCACAGTAATATCGTCACTAACCCAATTTTTTTCCATAAGCAGTTAAATCATTTTATTGATTGAATTCCCATTCAGGTCCAATATTTCTATATCACGTCTGATGTTATACATAAAATTCGATCTTTAATACCGAACAAAGTACGACCTTACTCATTTGAGGTGTTACAATTTAATTAATTAAATAAAGACTCTAAACATGATATAATAGATAATCTTATTCGTTTTAAAAAGAATGATCATGTTTTCTTTTTGATCTGTTTAAAAAGTATGATCCTTTTCTTTTTTTAGAACACTTTAACTTTAACTTTTCATGTGGCATGTTTAAGACCACAAGATTAAAGAAAATTTTAATACATTTAACCTAACTTTAATTTAGAACCACAATATTTAAAATTTTTATTTTTAAAACGAAGAAAGTATTGTCACAATTATAACAATATATCATCTTATTCTCATAGAAATTTCTCATCAAAGCTAATCATCAATAATTATTGATAAAATCCACCACAAATCACCAGACATAGTCAATCCTTTATGAGCAAGGGTCCCTCAATCAAAAAAGTTAAAGAAAGTTTTTGTGTCATAACTTTATTGTGAATCTTAAATACAAGTGTTTTTGTCCAAATACAAAAAATAATATATCGATCAAAGAAGTATTGTCATGTACATAAGAAGTCCGTATGATTTTAGTAGATCATGACAAAGAGTTTGTAATTAAGGTAATATTGTGTATAAAATGTTACTTATCTAAAACAAATTCGTTGATTTAACTAAATTCTATTTAATTCTCTTAAAATTAATTTCCTTATTTAACAAACTTCTTGTCATTATCCACCAACATTAAACGAACTTTTTGAATATTATCATAAAACAAGTATCATTGTTATACTAATTCACTCCTTTTCAAGATTATGTTTATTTCAAAACTATTGTACACCACATGCGTTTGAACAAAAATTCTAGTTTCATCCTTGTTATCATTTTGTTTTGTGAATACTTAAAAAGTTTTATCTCCGGTATTCAGATTAGGAAATCAGAAATAATGAAAGATCAAAAGAAAAAACAAAGAACTATCTGAATCCACATAACCTATTATGTATTCTTAATAAATTTAATCCCCTCAAGTACTCGACATTTCAGATTAATTCGTCTCAAGAAAAAATGGATTAACCATTAAAGAAGTAGGGCGTGGTACCTCAAACTTCGATAATTTCAATGAACTAAAAAAGACAGCAACGAATCACACACACAAACATGATCGATTGTTTTTTAAAGAATATATGCCGATGAATAGAAGAATTTGATGTAGAAAAATGAGAGAAATCCTCTCTATTTATAGCCAACAAAGGGCAAAAGTAACAACTCTTTGGAAAGAAGATAACCTTTCAAAAAGGTCACAACACTTTGGTAAAGTCATAACCTTTCAAACGGTCACAACCCTTTAGAAAAGACACAACCTTTGATAAAGACCACAACCTATCAGCACAGTCATAAACCTTCTTGAGAGTCACAACCCTTCATTTTCTGTTCACACCTTTAAAACCCAACAATCCCCACATGAATAGGAATGATATTGTTAAAACATATGCATGAAAGACTATATGATTTGTAAGTAAGGATTGATTGCATCTGGATAAGTGGGTTTCCATTTGAACTTGCTAAAGTGAACATATATCGAATATACTTGGTCAATCGATAGATTTTATATCTTTCAACCATCGAGCTTTGGTGTATACCTAGACAACATAAGACACACAATCAACCCTTGACCTATTTTTGTTTCTCATTGTTTCGTTCGTCTCAGCAATGAACACGTCTTAGTCACACTTACATATGTGATTTTTAAATGTGTTATCTCGTAGATACACTATTTGATATACCCTGTATCAAGCTTAGAAACCATTAAAAAGTATTAATGCCTTCATTTTTGTTACTCAACATTGTCTTATCACGAGAATGAACCATAAAAAACATTTTTACAATGTTGAACCGTCATAAATGACTTTGTTTAATCTCCTTGAACCTATATCTTTGGATCTCCAGTATTCTAGGTAGAGTTACTACTGAAATATCTTGTCCTCAGCCATAGTCCCATTCCCTTTGATAATCTATCAACTCCCTCTCTAGTTAGACCTTTTATAAGTAGATAAGACACATTATGCTTTGACATTATATAGTCAATTATGATAATTCCAGTAAAGAGTTTGTGGACTCGGATAGTTCGTTGTTTTTCTTTTTCATCTTTTATTATTTCTTGTCTGCTAATATGAATACAGGAGATAAAAGCTTAAGAAGTTTAATTTCTTCAAGTACCTCCCAAGATAAAATGGATTAACAATTAAAGAAGTAGTGGTACTTCAAACTTCGATAATTTCAACGAACTCAAAAGTACAGCGCAACGAATCACACACAGATACGATTGATTGATTTTGTTTTGTAAGAAATGTATGTTGAAGAAGGGAAAAATTCGATGTAGAAAAATTAGAGAAATCCTCTCTGTTTATATCTAACAAAGGGTAAAGATAACAACTCTTTGGAAAGAAGACAACCTTTCACCAAGATCACAAAACTTTGAAAACGGTACAACATTTCAAACGATCACAATCCTTCGACACAGTCATAACCCTTCAGGATAGTCACAATCATTTATTTATGTTGACACCTTTAAAACCCAACAAAAGCTCTTGTAAAATTGTACTTTTTTTAAAAGCTCTTGTAAAATTGGGATTAGGTTTTGAGTATTGGCTAGCTTTCATACTTATCTACCACATTTCCTTACTTATTCTATCTTTTATTGGGTGTTGGTTGTGTTGAATGGATGGTTGAATTGCCTATCAACGGTTTAAGGCAGGTGTCATCATAATCTCTTTCCTTTTGTTGTGACAATCTCACATGAATTTAAACTCATCTATTTTTAAGTTTGTTATCTTTATTTTTGTCTGTTCATATTTTCCCACGGATGCACTACCTCTATTTTTGTGTCTCGCGTGTTTGAACACTATAATATATATTTTTTAAGACATGCTATCATTCTTTTATCATTTTCCTTTTTTTCGATTGACATACTACCTAGACGTGCTTATTTTACTAATCTTCACTAAAGGAATTTCGTCTCTTACGAGAGTTTGTCTTCAATTGAAGATGATGCTTTTGAAATGCATGTAATGAACATTATACATGTGTGATATCACATAAAAATTATTTCCTCAACAGAAATAATTTTTTTCATAAACAACACAAATGAAATATTTGAAATTTTTGTACGAATGAGCAAAAAACTTTGAATGTTATACATGTGATATTTCAGATGAATTTATTTTTACATTGATCGATAATAATTATATTCGTAAATGATATAAAAAGTAGGTGTGAAATTTTCTATTCGAGTCATATGAAACAAAACTATAGCCTTTGTCTTAGTTTAGAAGAACTCTTATGCATGCCAGTGAATTTATGATACATTAGTATATTCCTTCTCACATGGAAAGTGAAATAACAAAAGTGTCATGACCCTGATCGATTGTGAGTGACATCCACACTAACTCTTCGATGGGAAAACCAACTAACAACCCAACCTTAACCTATCATTCACTTTAGAACTAGGTCATGAGATAAAATGCTAAGAAAATAGTCTTAAAACAAGGAAAAGGTTGAGTAGGTACTCCCATCTCATCTCTAGTGTGCTTTCTTGAGTGAAAGAAAAACGGTTCCAATAATGGTATCTGCATCTTTTCCTGAAGTGTAGGTTTAAAACCTTCACCGTGCTAAAAGGAAGAACGAAAGCAATCGGTTGGCAAATGTCTAATATTCATGGAACTCGTCCAGCTTCATGCATGTATAAGATATATATGGAAGAGGAACACATGCCTAGCAGAGGCGAAGGCGCAAAGTGAAGATGGGGGATTGGGTGGGGGGAAGGGGGCACCATTAAGAGTGTCTCAATAGTGAGGCTAGGAGTGACTTAAGATTAAGGTTAGCAAAGCCTAGGACTTTAATTATGCAGTAGATTTTCTAGCAGTCTTATACTTTGTATAGAATTGTATGAGGGTTTTTATTTGTTTTTAATTTTAATCAAGAAAAGAATAGTGTCAGAGATAGAAAAAAAGGGTGTTTAAGAAAAGGGTAGGCTGATGAGGCGGAAAAAGTTTGTTTTAATAAAAAATATTTTTTTATAAAAGGTTAACCATAAAGAAAAAACTAATTTTAAAGATTAAAACAAACTGCCTTTCAAGCGATTTAAGCCTGTACAATCACATCCCTAACTAGAGCTTTCAACCAATGCAGCCAAAAAAATTTATGTTATAAAGCTACGCAATGAATTATATCACCATTTTATCAACAATCTATACATATATATACAATTTTCTAAAAAAGTTGACAGGTGCACGTGTACCCTCATGGGTGCATGTAGGTCCGCTTCTGCTTAGCGCACAACACCAAAGAAGACTAAATCTAGTGATGATGAATGTTGTGAGAAAATAAGTAATTTAGATTCTAGAATGGTGTATCCATCTTAGGCAGAAAATGGATAAACATGGTGCAATATGTACCAAAACGAGTAACATGAATATAGTAATAAATAAGAAGAACGACTTAATCCCGATGAGAACAACAAAGGTTGACATATTTGCATAGTCTATCACAAGTTGAATGATGCTAAAAGAAAGGACCACTATCATGTTCTCTTCATTAATCTGAGGTTAGAAAGATGGCCAAGGCTAGAATAATACAATTTTATTGATAGCTACTCAGGATACAAACAAATTGTGATCGTTTATGAGGATCAAGAGAAGACAACTTTCATTATTCCTTATGGAACATAAGCTTTCAAACGTATTCCTTTTGAAATTTTGGAGTGCACCAACCACTTTTTAGAGATTCATGATGGTCATCTTTTATGACACGATGGAGAAGTTCATAAAGGTATTAACGGATTATTTTTTCTATTTTGTGGAGTCTTTTTAGTTTTTTTTGAAAAATCTATATACGGTTCTTGCTTATTGTGAAGAGACCAATTTAGTCCTCTATAGGGAAAAATTCCATTTTCGGTTAGAGAATGCATTATTCTAGGTGACAACGGGCCAAAGCAGAGACTAGAGGTTGATCATGCCAAAGTTGAACTCATATTTCCACCTCTGGTCTTAGTGAAAGGGGTAAGAAGTTTCCTTGGCCATACAAGTTTATACAGGAGATTCATTCGGATTTGTCCAAGACTGTCAGACCTATATATGGTCTATTAAGGAAATATATCAAGTTATAGTTTGATGAGAGCCACATAAAAGATTTTGAGGTTCTTAAGAAGAATTTTATAGAGGCTCTTACAATATTGCACCTGATTGGGAGAGTCGTGTGACGGTAATAGTATAGTTGAGGGTGCAATTCTTGGGAAGAGGAAGGAAAAGTCTTTAATTCTATCTACTATGCCAACAAAGCTTTAGACTCCACTCAAGTGAACTACACAATTACTAAAAAGAAATTGATTGACTTTTTTTTAAAATTTTACTATTTTATGTCATACTTTGTGGGAACCAAAGTTATTGTCCGTACAACTATTAGATACCTATTCAACAAGAAAGATGTAAAGCCGAGGATTATTAAGTGGATACTACTGCCACAAGAATTTGATCTCGAGATCACGGGTAGGAAAGGAACTTAAAATCAAATTGTGGAACACTTTTCTAGACTAGAGAGTTCAGTTCATGTTCTATATAAAGATGAACAATTGCTAGCTTCCGATATTGCTGAGTTTCCATGGTTTGTTGTTATTATGAATCATGACTCCCATTTTAATATATGGGATGATTATTTTATTCAAATAGGTCCCAGATAGAGTTATAAGTAGATGGATTTCAGAGAAAGAAGTGAAGTAGGTGTTAGATAGTTGTCATACCTCTCTATATTGGGACTATTATTGTAACACCCTCAGGCTACCCCCAAAACCAAACACGAGACCTAGGATTACGAGTGACCCTAACCTAACCCTGATGGTATATCATAATTTTACTTAAAGATATTAAAATAAGAAAGTATTGTGAGGAAGCTTAAATCACCATAAAACTGAAATAATAGGGAATACCCATTTCTATATGAATAAAGAAACTGTGAGTTTAATGACAAATGAAATATCGAACTCCAAAGCTAAAATAAATCTAACTATATATTTTTAAAGTCTCTAACTAACTAAAAATGCTAGGACATGCACCACCTAAATCTAGAAAAACCTGAAACAAAAGACTAAAATATAGAAATGAAACATGTATTTAGTCCTCAAAAAATGAGGACTCGCCACTGATGTTGTTGAACTACAGATGGGGAACCGATATGTGCATAATCTGAATGTTGAGGACCTGAACGTACATCACGAGAAGATGTAGCACAAAATATTCATCAGTACTTGAAATATACTAAGCATGCAAGATAGTATAAAGTTGAATAAAAATATAACGAAACAAAACATATAACTGAGCAATGATATATGATGAGCACGATACTAAACTGAAAGTGCTGAACATGAACTAACTAAATGCAATGACCAAGTTTATAACATGGTGAAATTAAATACTGAAGAGTAATTGATATCGTGGTCAATGCAATAAAATTTTATTCTGGGAGCTACTAATAACTGACATAAGACCAAGTGAGCAAAACAGGAAGTCCGATGTATGTGCCTCATCGAGAGGACCCAATGTACCCTACCAGAGGTATCGAGGCATGACTAGCGTGATAACTAAACTTATGCCCAACATAGGGGACTTTACCTATGGGGCACGTAGTTTTGTGACTATAAGGGTGACTGATCCCAGTCCAATTCGGTATAAAGCCTACTCCCAATTCAATATATGAATTTTATAGCACAATTGAAGTAAACTGGATAGCTCAATAGTCTGACTTGCAAAACCGTAAATGCAACATTTATATTTGATAATGAAATATTCAAAATTTGAGGAATGTATGTATGTTTTTCCTTCCTAGCTAATGTTATTCATGAACTAAAAGAACTACATAACTAGGGTTTTGAGTAAATGCATCAATCAGGGCAAAAACAATACTACTACATTATAGTAACATTAAAATAACTAATTCATAATTATCTACTGAAAGTTCAGAAATCGTAGGTCTAGATAATATGGAGGGAATCAAGAATTTTAGTGACCTAATGGGTGAAAGGAACCCACTAGTGAAATCCCATATACCTGGTGACGAAATTAACGGAGAAAATTTTGATTTCGGGTTTGAAACTTAAGAAAATCTTGTTGCTTTCTTGGAGAGGGTTGATCGACTCTTATTCAACTTGATGAATTTTTTAAGAATGAGCTGACTAAGGTAAGTAATAATTAAGCTACTACGCTAAAACAGATCAAAACTACGCAGATTAAGGGGTTAGATGGCGTAGTTTAGGGGTCCAAAGAATAAGGAAAAGACTAAATGACCCCTAACTTAAAAGCTATAAGGGACAACTGATGGACTGACCGATGGTCCATCCTATCAACCGTCGTTGGATTCCAGAGACTGGTTCGGTGAGTGTTGATCCACAAACAAGGACCGTGTTCTGACCTATGGTCCGTGGTCGACTACATCTTCTTTTTTCACAAGTTTGATATTTTTAGTGAATAAAGATTTTGGTTATGTTATGACTAGGTTATTAGGCTTAATCTGAGTAAAATAACGTAGTTTAGGGGTTAAACGACGAAGTTTTTGTTCCCAACACATAGAGGAAAAGAAAAAAATTACCCTAATTTAATTGTGGTGAAACCCATCCAAGGAAGGAATAGTGGGTCATCGTTTGACCTACAAATCGTCGTTTGGGTTTGTTGGTCAAGTCTGCCTGACAGGGCTTCACTAAAACGAGCATAACCTTTTAGTCGGAGATGATATTTTAGAAAAATTGGTGGCGTTTGAAAAAGGAATTAATTATTTATATTTTTAGGTCATGGGACACCTAAATGCCTTTTGTGCTAAGGATTATGACCATTTCATGTTGACCCAACATCAATTTTCCTCTAATTTGTTGTTGACCTTCATCTACGGTCAATTCAATAGTCGTTAGGTTCACTCAAAGACCATACCAATAAACCCAGGGTTGGATCAAAGATTGATAAGACTTGGTCCTTAACGATGTAACCCACCTATGATTTGTGTCCCTGCCTATAATTTTTAGGTGGTTCAATTGTTACTAACACCAAATTTTTTGAAAATTAGTATTTTCTTCGTTTTGAGATCTGAGGTATAATATCTCCCCCTTGTGAAAAAAATGGGTGTGTATGGAGGAAAAGAGTTGCAATCCCTACCAGTAAGTACTAAAAACCGATATCTAACTGATATGAGTTCCAAGAAAATGCAAATATTCTTAAAATGCAAGAAAAACTAAAGGAATAAGGTAATAAGACAGAATTTACGCATGAGTAACTAAAAGACAAAAAATAAATTATTATCTTAAGCTAGAATGAAATCGGAAGGAAAGGGGTGAGGATACTTGGCTTTCATGGCTATTTCTGCTTCCCATGTAGAGCTCCCTGTACGGACTAACTCCTCCAAGTTTGAAAAATATTATCACCCCCTTGTCCTAGATGACACTTTCATGAAAATCCAATCATCCATCCCAAACTCTATGTTCCTTCTCCTTACGTCTTCATAAGACTTCTATCTTAATTCTATTTTTGACGAGCTAATCTTTTTCCCATATCTTCATAAATTGAATCTGGTTCAATCAAGGCTGCCTCACCTACTCATCCACCATAGGAACACATAAGATACCATATCTCCCTTGGGACAAAACCTCTACTATCTAGTCATGAACTGCACCTTACAACTGAAGCAGTATAGGATCACTTTCTGTTTTCCTTATCTTCCAATACAAATGGAGATTTGATTGATTCTGGATTATCACACCACCATCTAATGTGTCTGTAAGCCTAACTCCTATGTGCGCAAGCTGATGAACATCTTCTGCTAATTACTTCCGTTTTTCCTCAACATGTGATACACTACCCTTTAGATATTATATTTCTGGCTTTAAGGTAAGAGATAATTCGACCTATAGGGACTAAGCTACTAACCTTCCATTCTAAGACGGGCTCATTAGAAACTGGAACCGAACGATCCTACTTTTAGTATCGACAGAGGCATAATATGAATGTAACCACTCCATGTCTAGAATGATATCAAAATCTATCATTTCTAACTTTACAAGGTTTGCAGAGGTGTTTTTACAAGATCCTATGATAGGGCATTTTTTACATAACCTTCTAGCTATACCTGGGTCACCAATTATAGTAGAGATTGAGAAAGGTTTTGAAAGAGTTTCTGGACTAACACTTAAGATTACCGCTATAAGGAGAGTTACAAAGGTAAGAGTAGCCCCTCAATGTAATGATGTATAAACATCTAAATGCACGACTCATAATGTACCAGTGAACACATCATGAGAATTTTCTTGATCATGGAGAGCCTGGACAACATAGAACCTCCATTGGCGCTGACTTCCACTTGTATGACACACCCTACTAAATTGGGCAACCTACAAGTGCTGCTAGAACTATAGATTAAGCCCTATTATTGTTACCTTCTTGACCCTGCCTAGCAGAAGGGAAATTCTTTACCCTATGACCCGACTAACCACGCCCAAAGAATCCTTCCTTGCCTTAAAGACACTTGCACGGATGGTTCTTACCACACTTTGGATAAGTTGGGTTGGTCGCATTTCCTAAAATATTTCCCAAACACTTAGAGCCTGGTACCTTAATATTCTGATCTTGTCGAAACTGTGAGTGATTTCTACCAACCAATTTTTTTGAGAGTACTCATAGCTCCTTATTTTAGCTTTCTTTTTGAAAATATCTATTTTCCTTAGCTTATCTCTAAACCTGGTGATTATTCTAATTAGTCATACTCTGAGCCAAAAGTTCAATAGTATTCCGAAATTCTACATTTAAAACCTCATGGTATAGGACTAAAGTGACTGCGTTAGAATTACGTGCCTTAGCATTCCTAGGTAAGATCTATGAGGAGGCATGATCTAAAACTCATAACATCGTATTAGAAATGAGATTTTGGATCATACCTTACACGTGATAAGTTTTTAAGAAAGTGAAGTTTTCCTAAATCATTTTGTAGCCTCCCCCTCATTAGATGTGGTGCATATCACATACATGAAAAATAATCTACCTAGTACGGCTATTTAGATATCCTAGTATTCTTGAGCCTAATGTTGTGATACTAAGTTTGTCACACTCCTTAGTTGTCCCCAAGATGTGGACACGAGACCAAAGATTACAAGTCACCCCAAGTTAACCCTATCCTATCATATCATAAGCATATTACAAGATTACTGAACAAATTGTCACGACAGGGGAGCACCCCCTAGAAGTAACATGGCGTACTTCACCTCTCGGAGGTCTTATACAAGCCCATAGTTATCATTGATCGCATTCTCATAGGCAAATTTAGCGGAAAATTTAAAACATTCTTAGCACATCATATGTTAGACATCACTTTATTTATATAAAACATCATAAGTACATAGTTAGACTCTAGTCTATTTTTTTCATCATAAACTCAACATCATCAGAGTAAAATGGGGACACGGCCCTTTATTATCATAACATAATACTTAAACTATTACAATACATTGAAAGTAGACATGATATAGGAAATCCTTGGAACATATTTGCTTGAGCTTGGGAAACACATAACCAGCTCCTCAACCGTAGAGACATCCCTTAAGCATACATGACCTACACTTTGTGTAAAAAGTAGAGAAGAATGGAGTTATTACAAGAATGCACTAAGTATGGCAACCATGCAAAACCAGGCATTAAAAAGGGACATTTTTCTTTAAATCATACTTCATGCCTTTTTGAGAAAATCTTCATAAAACCTTTATACAATAAGAATTATTATCATTTACATACTTCATATAGGCATATTTCATGGTTAGACATAATATAAAATCATACAATGCATTAAAGGCAATTTAGGACCATTTTACAGTTAGCACTTTCACATTACAAAGAGCTTATTTTCTCTTTACAATGACTTCTTTTCTTCTTATTTCCTTAACCTTCGAAGTAACCCTTGAGTGATATTAGGTTAAATGCATCACCTTAAGGCCACAAGAAATCATACATATAACCTACAAAAGGCAACACATACCATCATAGAAGTATAGCACACTACAAGACACATTCAAGTTAAGACCATAAGGACATTACAGTAAACTCTATTCACTTTGCACATATACTAATTTCACTTCATATAGAACATTATGAAACCTTACTCACAATCCCAAACTAAGTCAACTAGTGCAATGCACATGTGAAGCCCCATAACCTCATACATACTTAGTAAACCTATCATGAGACCACAAGCCTTAACATCCAATTCATACATTAACATAAAAAGTGAAGACAACTTCATTTACATCAACAAGACCTTCATTATGTAGTCATTAAGACCAACATTATGCATATACATCAAGACCACTTCATATAGGCTCATACCATGCATTTCTTACAACAAGTAGACAAATACTACAAAGCCATGCATAAGGAACATAAACATAGTCACATATATTATAACACCTTCCTAGGATTTCCCTCAAGATCCACTTGTGCAATGCATTAGTGAAGTCCCATACCCCCACCTACACTAAGAAACTACCCTTAGGTTATCCTAGTTAGTGTCATTACATTACTTCTATTGTCCATTTTACTTTTGGGAAACTATAGCCTTAACCGACACCAAGACCATGGGTGCTACATGGAATTTGGTGTTATAGAGCCTTACCCTAAGGGAAGGTGATCTACTTAGACAAAGTAGAACATTAACACATGCTAGCATACTAAGTGAAATCACTTGCTAGATCCTATGTGGCAAGCATAGTTTAATGAACTTGGAGGTACATGTGGAAACCCTCTTTATGCCAAATGGGGCATTTTAGTTATCCACTATGGAAACATCACTCTATGCCCTTTGGGATATGAGGCTAACCACCTCGTGAGGACTATGGTGACCTGCTTTCCTCCAATGGGAAGGGACACCCCTCAACTTCAAGTTCTCTCGGTGCTATGCTAAGTTCCCTTTTAATTAAAAAGCCTTTATTAACATTACTTTATAAAATTAGGCTTAGGAGAGTTAACTCCTCATATGCTTAGCTCATAGGTCATAGATGAGAGGTCATCAACCTAAATCATGTGAAAAACCTTTTCACATGGACATAGCATATGTAAGCACCAATCCAGTTGAGGGTACACATGAGCACACCTTTCAAGGCCCCTCCATTGACTAGATTATCATACATGTGTGTGTGTAATTATATGTGAGCAAACCTTTCACATAACACATTAAGGTCAAACATGTTGATACATCAATGCATAAGTATATAGGTGTAAATACATGAACAATCCTTTCATATAAACACATTACGACAATATGCACATTCATAACATAGTCATACATTCATATTTGTGCACATAAAAAACCAAACCTAGGAACTATCCCATCAAGGTACACATGTGCAATGCACAGACAAGGTCCCTTACCCTTGCCCATACTAGTACACCTATCAAGTAATCCTAGTTAAGGGAATACATAACATGCTTCATAGACATACACTTTACATGCATAGTAGTAGACACAAGTGCATATGACAATACCTTTCATTAGACACCATGAACCTACACTACTTATAAGTATGCATGAAGTGTGAGCGTGTGTACAATAGTCAACATGATCACATAATGTCTATCAACAACACATTGAGGTAGCCACCCTCTTATGCCCACAATACACATTCAAGCATAGAACACACAACACCATTTAGCATAGGAGACAAGCTAACTTTATATTACACTTAAGACTCCTAATCTTAGCTATTCACACTTTCACATAAGGGTACATAGGTAAGGGATCATTAACCATCACAAATCATCCATGGAAGAACCTAAACCTATCCCTAACATAGTTATACACATGCTTAAACAATAGTCATACAACCTAGGTCACAACTAGAATAGGAGACTAGGCATAGACTTCACATTAGGTGATCATCACCAACACATATTGATGGTATAATTGTCTTCAAGACCATGATCACATAACATATATATTTACAATAAAGTAAATACGCCACCATAAGTGGACCATACCACACAATGCCATACAAGGCTTCATCAACTACTAATAATATAAGAAAGTAGAGAGGAAAAAGCCATTCTTATTAATTTCTTACCCTTTTATCATCATTGATCAATACTCCTTTTTCATAAACAATTAATATAAAGGCAATATCTTAATATGATTTAATCATAAAAGAAACCATGCATAAGCCACTAGTAAAATACATCACCAACATACTAGAAAGTAGAAGGGCATAATCAAATTCACTTATATTGATCATCAATCATGTTTCATCAATAGTATTAATCTAGGGAAGTAACAAAAGACATAATAATCAAGTCTAACTCATGCTTCATCTACCCTAGATTAATATCACCTCATGTACATTACAACATCCAATCTATAGACTAGAAGAACCTAGATTAATCCTTATCAAGACTCCTTTACTTTGATCATGAATGATCCATACCCAAAATTCATCAACAATATCAATATAAGGTAGAAGTTAAAGAAATCATAACCTAAACGAAATCCTACTACAATTGCCATAAACATGAGATTACAGTGAATGTCATACTTAACATTCAATAAGAAGTAGAAGTCAAGTTATTCAAGCATCAATCCACATTGGGACAAGAACACATAATTCATACTCATAACACATTATAGGCAATAGCTAAAGTACAATTAACCCTATACAAAATCATAAGTCAATTACCATAGATTCGACAACCAAATATTCAAGCATTGATTCACATTGTATCCATTACATATAATTCATAATCCATATACATGATAGGAAGTAGATAATAATCAATTTAACATACTTGAAGCACATTACGATCCTCCAAATATCAAGATCATATTAACCACCAATGCATAGCTTAAAACAAGAGTAGGAAGGGAGCACGGGTTTATCATGCAATTTGATTGAAATCTACGTTACAATCAACACATTATCATCAATTAATCATGAGAAAACCTTTTAAAAAGTTTTGAGAAAGAACCCATGGCTAGATTGAAGAAGAAGAGATCTGATCACGAAACTTCTTTGGAAAACATTGAAGGGAACTCTCTACATGGAAGATTAACTAGAGATGAAGGATCACCATACCTTAATGTAGAAGAAAACCTCTAAACCTTGATGCAGAACCCATGGAAATCCAAGCTCAAAGCTGTTGTTGAGCTTCACCTTCAATGGAGGTTCTAAAGAGGGTTATGGTTTGGGAGGGAAGCCTAATTCTTGTGAATTGAATTAGGAATGGGATATTCACGTTTTTGATCACTTAAAAACACCCAAAAATACCCAAGTAAACCAACTAGGGTCAGGTTAGAATTTGGGGTGAATTTCCCATTCACACCTTAATACAGCGTGCATGGCAGTAGTTGCAGCCTGCATCGACGGGCATAAACGATGCCAGTAGGTCAATCTACAGACCGTACTGAAGGCCTTCATTTGGGTCTAAGGATTGACAACAACCTTAATCCTTCACCAGTCTAAGTTTCCATCAATGCCTCCCCATTGACGAGGCATTTATGGACTGACGAGGCATCCTTCGGCTCGGTAGTTTGACACTGCCAAGGCAGTGTCTCGACAACCTTTGTGTCCTCCTTAAGGGATTTTTGCGGGGCCCTTGGGGAGTCTTACTCAAACGTTTCCAACGTAAATATGTACCTTAACATGTCAATTACCTTCCACATAAGTTTGACCCAAAACAATTAGTACATGTCAAGTAACTTCCACATCAGTTTCACCCAAAATAATTAGTTTTACTCAAGACACACACATGCACGTCTCAAGGGCTAACTTTCGAACGTCTTGGACGTTTAACCTCTAAAATTCATGAAACTCAACATACTGCCTATAAACGTTATTTTTAATCATATAATTACTTCAGAAGCAAATGACACTCATATAAGCACATGAAAAGACATAAGGCCCCTTTGGTGACTAGTCGTCGAATGTCTTGTTCGTCCCTTGACGTTTGACTTCCAAATGACTTCAAATCACTCATGAGTAATTTAAAACACTTAATTAACATGTTAGAAAGCTTATAGACACAAGTGTGACTCTAAACACCCTAACTCATTTTGGGGGTCTTATAATAATATGCTATGCGAAAACTAAAAAAGAGGTAACTAAAACTGGGGAATACCCAATATTGAATTGGATGTATAAAAGACTATGACTTCAATAATATCAGGAGGATCAAACTCAAAACTAAAATTGAATCTAGTACCATGTCTGAAATAAAGCCTCTAAACTAATTATATATGTTAGGACATACCCAGTTAAATCTAGCAAAACTGAAACTAAAGACTGCAAAAAGAAAGATAATGATGCCAATCATCCTCGAAGAATGAGGACTCACCAGTAGTACTGTTGAACTGTAGATGGGAACCGATCTATCTGTGATCTAAATGTTGAAGACATGAACCTACATCACGAGAAGATGTAGCGTAGATTATGTGTCAGTTCTTGAAAGGTATTGATCATGGAGGATAGAGTAAAGCTAAACAATATACATAATTGAAAAAGCATATAAATGAGAAATAATATAAGATGAACATGATGAATGTACTGAACATGAATGCAATGACCAAGTTTATACATGTTGAAACTGAATACTAAACTGTAATTGGTACCCTAGTTAATGCACTATAATCTGATTATGGGAGCTCCTAATAACCGACATGAAATCACATAAGCTAAATGTGGAGTCTGGTGTATACGCCTAATCTAAAGGATACAATATACCCTGACAGAGGTATAGAGAAATGAACGGTGTGATCAGGAAATTGATGCCCACATAGGGGAATTATAACCTATGGGGGAGTGTAATTCAGGGACGTTGAGGGTGACCGATCGTATTCCAATTAATATAAATCCTACTCGTAACTAAATATATGTAAATTATAACATAGCTGAAGTAAATTGGATAGCTTGAAATTTTGATATGCTAATAGAAAATGCAACATTAAGTATTGATAATGAATCATTCTTAACTAATGCATGTACTCCTAACTAGTGTTTTTGTATGATTCATCATGACTAAAATACTAAAATATCGAATAGCTAAAAATACTGA
This sequence comes from Solanum pennellii, assembly GCF_001406875.1. Taxonomy (NCBI): domain Eukaryota; kingdom Viridiplantae; phylum Streptophyta; class Magnoliopsida; order Solanales; family Solanaceae; genus Solanum; species Solanum pennellii. The sequence goes on along the minus strand of NC_028643.1, from coordinate 15,255,871 downwards.
CATGCAGATACTCAAATACTTGAAAATTCTTTCTAAAAAAAATTCAGAATAATATTATAAAATAATCGTTGATGACTGGGAACTAAAACTGCATAAAATTTGATGGTTAATCTAGATACCATAATGTTGAGGGCCTACTCGATTTTCATATTAATCATTTTTAGGAGCTCTTTTTCAAAACTCGTCTTAACTTTCTCAAAATTCAGTTTAAAACTCACGTGTTGGATTTAAAAAGCTTCTCAAGATTTATAACCCAAAATATGGTTATGCTGAAATATACTGATAATATGACATTTGGAACTGGAGCAAGTAAATTTGTGTAACTGACCTAATATGTGTAATTCGTGAACTAAAAGAATCTACAGAATTAGTGTTCTTAGTTTCATGCAAAGAACAAATTAACGATACCATAAAACATAATCTGATTAGGAATATTCTAATATCTAAATTACAAATAATATGTGAGGTCTTAGAAAACCTAGGTCTAAGAAAGATATAGGAATCAAGAATCTAACTAAATTCTAGGGACCTTGTTGGTGGAAGGAATCCACCAGTGAGATTACAAATACACGGTAATGAAATTCAATGAGAAATCTTTTGATTTCAGGGATGGAACTTAAGTAAACATGTTGCATTCTTGGAGAGGGCTTGATCAACTTCTTCTTCTTTTGTACATAGTTTGGTGAATTTTTAGTTAATAAAGGGTTTGGTTATGTTATGACTAGGTTAATAGGCTTATTTGACTAAAATGACGTAGTTTAGGGGTTAAACGATGTAGTTTAGATGCCCAACGTATAGGGGAAAGGAACACAACGACCCTAACTTAAGTTTTGGCAAATTCGATCAATGGAAAGAATGATGGTCCGTTGTTTGACCTACGGGCCATCATTTGGGTTCATCGATCAACTCTGTCAGACAGGGCTTCGCTAAAACGAGCATCACTTTTTACTAGATGATGGAATTTTAGCAAACTCAATGGCATTGGAAATGATTCAATTATCTATCATTTTGGTAGGTAATAGGTCACCTAAATTGCTTTTGTGCCAAGGGTTATGACCATTTGAAGTTGACCTAACAACAAATTTAACTCTAAGTGGCTCCTGACCCTCACCTTCGGTCATACCTATGGTCCATAGGTCCCACCATAGACTGTACTGGTCAACCATGGTGGCATTAGAGACTGTTAAAACTTGGACATTATTATGGAACCCCACCTAAGGTCCGTGGTCCTACCTACAGTCCATGGGGGTTCCGTTGGTAATGACACCAGATTTCAGAAAATTGGAATTTTTATTCTTTTTCAGATCCGAGGTGTTACGATATCCCCCCCTTGGGAACATTCTTCCCCGAAAGAAGTCTAAACTAGTTGGTTATGCAGGGAAGGAGTGGAAATGCCTACCACTAAGTACTAAAAACTAATATCTGACTGAACTGAATTCCAACAACATGCATATAAGCTGAAAATGCAACAACAACTGAAGGAATCAAGAACTAATAAGGAATTTATGCAAAATTTAAATGAAAGACAGAAAGGACACTATTATCTCAAGCTAGAAGGAAATTGGAAGGAAAGAGGGAATATACTTACCCTTCATGGTTGTGTTATCTACCCAAGTAGCTTCCTTTTCGGACTAAATCCTCCAAGTTAGAAAAATATATCGCCTTATCTTCGTAGGTGATACTTTTAGGAAACCTAATCATCAATCCTAATCTCTAAGTTCCTTCTCCTTATCTGCATATGAATTTTGTCTTAAGTTTGTTTCTGACGAGCTGAACTTTTTCCCGAAGCTTCATAAACCGAATCTGGCCCAATCAAAGCTACTTCACCTACTCATCCACCTTAGGAACACATAAGCGATTAGGAGAAAACCTCTACTTTCTATTGATGAATTACACCTTCCAACTAAAGTAGTATAGGGTAATTATCTATTTTTCCTTATCCTCTGCAACCACTGGAGATTTTGATCTATTATGGATTATCAAACCACTATCTGATGTGTCTGTAAGAATACTTCCTAAGTGAGCAAGTCAATGAACATCTTTTGCTAATTCCTTCCTTTTCAACATGTGTTACACTATTACTGGCTTAAAGGTAAATATTTCGACCTATAGCTACTGAGCTAGTACTTCTACTACTGACTGAGGTATAACAGGAATGTAACTAATCCATGCCTAGAATGATATTGAAATCTACATTTCTTACTCTATAAGGTTTGCTGAAGTGTTTTTCTAAGAGACTATAACAAGGCAATTTTTATATACACGTCTAGCTATAATTGAGTCACCAACTAGAGTAGAGACTGAGAAGGGTTCTGAAAGAGTTTCTAGATTGACACCCAAGATTACTGTTATAAGGAGAGTTGCAAAAGTAAGAGTATCCCCTAGATTTAACAATGCATAAAAATTTAAATGTAAGACTCATAACATACCGGTGACCACATCAGGAGAAGCTTCATGATCCTCACAATCCTGGAAAGCATAGAACCTACCTTGGCGTTGATCGCCACCTTTACCAGATGATATACCTTGCTAAGTTGGGCGACCTGGTGGTGCTGTTAGAATGGTAGACTAAGCCATATTATTCTTACATTCTTGACCCTACCATGCATAAGGGCAATTCTTCACCATATGACTAGGCTGACCACACCCAAAACGTCCTTCCTTGCATGTAAGGCACTCACTCGGATGATTCCTACAACAATTTGGACAAGTTGGGTAGGTCCTATTTCCTAAACCACTTGCCTGAGATTTAGATCCTGGTGCCTTACTATTATGATCTTGTCAAAACTTTGAGTGATTTCCATGACCTAATTTCTTCAAAGAGTACTCATAGTTCTCTGTCATAGATTTGTTATTGACCTTAATTATTTCCTAAGCTTATATCCCTCTACCTGCTAATTTTATGATTAGTCATACTCTGAGCCAAGAGTTGGATGACATTCCAAAAATCTGCATTCAAAATCTCATTGTTCTGGAACTGGAGGGATTGCGTTAGGGTTACGAGCATTAACATTTTGTGGGTAAGATCCAAAGGGAGGCATGATCTGAAACATATAACGTACAATTATAAATGAGACGTGAGATCATACCTTACGTAAGATATGAGTATCAAAGAAATTGAAGTTTTCCTGAAACACTTAAGATTATCACTACCACTATCCCTTAAATCCAACTAGACATGAAACAATTTTACCATACTGCAAGAAATATCCTCATACAAATATAATCTTTTATAAAGTGACATATATTTCTCCATTGATTCTCCAATTGAGATGAGAGGTGGCCAACCTCTACTCAACAGAATCAACCTATCATCCTCCAGATAATGAAACTCAGAATTCAATTACAGAGAATGTCAAAACCCCTAATTTGAATGCCTCCAATGTAGCTTAGTCTTTTTCATTCAAATCCAACTATCATAATCATCAAACTTAACATTAATTTTGATTATAATCTTTTACACATAAGTCATAACCTAGATACCATAAACTATCACCATCGTTTTCTTTAAATCTACAATTTCATTTTTTTCCTTCGATTATCTCCATAGACCAACAAAAAAAAAGCCAAAAGCTTTAGAAAATGAAAAGTTAGGATTTCAGAATTGGAATATTAAGGAAAGTGTCACAATTGAAGCCAAAAAAGAAGAACCAACAGGATTGAATCAAGTTTCTATAGATTCAAATCTATTCAACATTTCAGAAGTAGATTGAAAATTATTGTTGAATAACATATGTATGATATTTTCTTCATCTTACGATTTATAATCACTGCCTTAATTTTGTAAAAAGTTGATGTGCTACAATCTAAAATGAAAATTGAAGGGGAGGTTGAATATATCGTGGTGGATGGTGAAGGAAGTGTGGGAATGAGAGAGAAGGAAGTGAAGAATATTAAAAATCAAGAAATTCAAAATTTAAGATTTTTATATGCACTTTAAAATGTGTGCATAATATTAAGGAAAGTGCCACAATTGAAGCCAAAAAAGAAGAACCAATAGGCTTGAATCAAGTTTCAATAGCTTCAAATACGGTGTTATAAAAAAATTATGAGAATTAATTAAATTCATTCAACATTTAAGAAGTAGATTGCAAATTATTGTTGAACAACATATGTATGATATTTTCTTCATCTTACGATTTATAATCGCTGCCTTAATTTTTTGATGTGCTACATTCTAAAATGAAAATGGAAGGGAAGGTTGAATATATGGTGGTGGATGGTGAAGGAAGTGTTGAAATGAGAGAGAAGGAAGTGAAGAATATTAAAAATCAAGAAATTCAAAATTTAAGATTTTTATATGCACTTTAAAATGTGTGCATTACACATACTATGCCAAGTCACCAGAAAGTGTCAAAATGATATAGAGAAACCTAATATGAGGTGTTTAATATGAACAGATTCTAGCTAAGTATCTAATTAAAAATTGATGTCAACTTTAGGTGGCCACTGATGGGTTCCGCCACCACTTTTCATTAATAAAGATATAATGTGTGAAGTTAGCAAATTCTCAAAATCCAATTCCACATGTACAAGAGCTTTTAAAAGATAGTAAAATTGTTCACTACTTTAAAACTATCTAGAGTATCAAAAGACAAAATGATAATTTGGATGAAGCTAGAATGTTGATGCGAACGCAGATAGCATACAATAGCTTTCAAAATAAACACAATCTTGTAAACGTGAGAATTCGTATGACAAGGATACCTACTTTATGATATCATTCGAGAAGTTCACGTAATGCTGGTAGATAATGACAAATGTTTGCTAGTGAGATAATTTATTTGTTAAAATCATATGAATATAAAGGTGACATATTTTAAGATATTATCGAAAACTTATAATCCGTAAACAAGAAGATTATTTTAAGAAAATTAGATAGAATTAAGTTAAATCAAAGAATTTGTTTTAGAGATGTAAGTTAAATCAAAGAATTTTAAGAAAACTTTTTGCAAGGATCTACTAGTACCACACGAACTTCATATGCAGATTTGAACTACTCCTCTTCGATGATATATTATCTTCTTGCATGTGGACAAAATCTCTTATATTTAAGATGGACAATAAAGTGATGCACAATAGCTTTTTTATCCTTGTTGAATGAGGGACCTTGGTTCAGAAAGGAACGAATAAGTTTGGTGATTTGTGGTAGATTTTTTCAGCGATTATTGATTCTAGTCTTAGATAAGAAATTTCAGTGAGAAAATTGGTATCACAATGGAAAAAGCGATAATGATAGATACAAAAATGCATTAAGTAAATACAGTGATGAGCCTGTATATAGTAGTGAAAATGTGGTATTTAACAATTGAATATAAAGAGGAAAGACTTGATATTTGAGGTATTAAATAGGTGAATACAACAACAGCAACAACAATATATCCAGTGTGATATGAAGAGAGCAGAATATACACAGACCTTATCACTACCTCATAAAAGTAGAGAGGTTCTTTTTTAAAGACCCTTGATAAATGATACATCCTATGTACTACTGGAAATACATTTTGTAACAAATTAGAAGGAGACATGGTGTAGAGATGTAGTGTGTCATAGGTAAAAATAAAATAAAGACGAACAAACATGGAAAGAGTTAAAAAATTGATGGGTATATGTCATGTGAGATACTTCATGTATAACATTCAATCACGTGTATCAAGAATGTCCCTTTCAAAAAAGGCATCTTTTAATAAAAGAGATTCATTTAATGCATAGCAATATGTGATGCAATAAAAGAAATAAAATATGGACAAATGCAAATGGAATAGTTTAAGGGACCGGGGAAGGGGGTGGAGGGCTATTTACTACATAAAAGATGTTCTTTGAAGGAAACTTTAAGGAGAGGAATCTGAAAGAGGTATGGAAGAAGGAAAACGGAAATCAAGAGTTGGAACATATAAGAAATGTAGATGTTATATAATTTCTCTTTGTATACGCTTGTGTTACAAGTGATTTTAAAACAATAAATTCAACATGCTATTAAGACTAAGGAAATAATGTAAAATTACTAGCGTATATTATTATTTTACATTTTGTGTGAGTAGGAATATACAAATATATCAGAAATTCATCAGTATTCATATAATTTCTTCTAATATTAGAAGAATATTATACGTACCTTTTTTTGAGACTTGTATAGATAATGTCATACATAATTTTATGTCATTTACAAAAAAATTAATTACCAATAAAGATAAAAATAAATACGTGTGAAATATCACATGTATTACATTCAGAACACGTTTTTTCGCTCACATCTAAAATAAATTTCAAGATCACTAATATGACATTTATGAAAATAATTATTATTATTTAAGAAAATATAAATCATATGTATCTCACATGTACAACGTCCATCACATACATTTCAAGAGAATCAAATTGAATCGTTGTGCATAATCAACAACCAGAAGGAATTTAGACCCTAATAATACTAGCTCTATGTTGCCAACTAGAGTAGAAAGATCAACCCTTAGACAAGTTATAGTGCCCCCTCGTGCTCTATAGATATAATCTGTCATGCCTCGAGGCTAAACCCTAGACCTAAAATGGGACCTAGGGTCACAATTAACCCAAAGCTAACCTTAAATCTAGTATGTCAAAAGCACAATTAAATAACTTTAACCAAGAGAAAGCATGATTGAATAATGAATATAACTAAAGGAATTTAACAAAGAATGTCATAAAGAAATAACTGATTTCAAATTAGAACAACCTATATCAACTGAGTTTGAATCTTATTGAGAGCCTCCAATACCGATGAGCTGATGGGACAAGTCCCCAACTAACTCTAAAATGTTAAAACGAACAAAGAACTAACTAAATCATTAAGCATAAAGAAACTTTCTCAGATGATGAGGAATCACCCCTCAATATCGTTAATGTGGCGTTAGTATGGGATAATCATGCAGATAAACATGAGAACATGAGCTTGCACCATAATAGGATGCAACATAGAGTATGTGTCGGTACTTCAGGTGTACTGAGTATGAGGGATATGCAAAGCTGACTAAATATATGAACATGCTAAAATACTGGTCAAGTATGTAAACTGAACTGAACCGATGTACATAAGCCTAAGATATAATAAGGCATAACAACTAAATAGAAGAGTAAACTATAAGACTGACGAGGGATCGTAGTTTTAGAGTTTGAAGTGAGGGATAGAATCGTAAAATGACTTCCCAAACATAGAATGAGGGGTTTAGTGGATAAACGTCAATGTACGACTCCCCAAGGATCAACAAAAGAAGTCCTTGAGGAGGACCCCAAAGTAGATCAAAAAAGTCCACCTACGGTTGGGACTCATGCCTCGTAGGTGGATCCACACCCCGTGAGAAAGGGTCGTGGGTCAAGGAACCAATATTATAGTTGCAGACCACCACCCACAAAGGTGTGATATGCCCCGTGGATTGGGTTCTTATGGGTGGGGAAGTTTTAAAGTCTAATTGTTTTAAGTAAGGGGTTAAGGGAAGGTTCTAGAATTAGTTAGTTATTAAGTAGCGCCAGTTTATTAGTAATTGGTCCACCTATATATACCTAAGAGACCCTTAATTGGGTGTTTTTCCAAATAATTATTTTAGAGTCACCAAAGATCCCAAATTCAAAGAAGAAGAAGAAGAAGAAGAAGAAGAAGAAGAAGAAGAAGAAGAAGAAGAAGAAGAAGAATAAGAAGAAGAAGAAGGAGAAGAAGAAGAAGAAGAAGAAGAAGAAGAAGAAGAAGAAGACGAAGACGAAGAGGAAGAGGAAGAGGAAGAGGAAGATGAAGAGGAAGAGGAAGAAGAATAAGAAGAAGAAGAAGAAGAAGAGGAGGAGGAGGAGGAGGAGAAGGAAGAAGAACGAGATCATTGTATTGTTTGCATCATTAAGAATCTAGCTTGATAAAGTGGGTATGATTTCACTCTTACAAATTCAGCTTAAAAAAGTTAAGAAATTAAGGAATTGGGTTGTTCGATCGTGTTTCAGTTGTTGAGGCTCGAAAAAACATAGTTGATTGACAATAGTTGATTGAGAAATGACTATTGCACTCAAAACCTAGCCTACTTACTAAGATTTAGCATGTTTGAGTAACTAGCAATAACTCATGACACGGAATTAGCATTCAACTTATCACACTACCAAGGATCTCTATATATTTGTTTACTTCCCGTTTTAGTAGTTATAAATTGGTTATGCAATCCCCCCATATTAATCATCGAAACGTTTTTATTTAGTCTAATGTTGTGAAACCTCTACTGCTAAAAACGATTAGGACACAATTTAACTTGTTAATCAAATTATCTATTGTATCACTCCCAATGTGTTACACCCTCAAAATTAACTATGATAAAGTAGAGTTTTACATGAGTTTCTTGAGTTAACAACTTGCTAAATTAATGAAGAATATTATCATAGGGCAGGCTTAAGTAGTTTTGAGGTTAAACATCAAGTAATGACCAACACGTTCGAAAACTACTCTTTTGTATGCTAGTGTTCTCTCGCATGTTGTATGTGTTTTGGGGGGTCATTGAGGAGGACCCTAATTTGAACCCCAAAAATGTCAAAGTTGGCATGACCTATAGACAGTAGATCAAATGACAGGGTATAAGTGATCTCTGTAGGTCAAGACTTATCCTAGGGAGAGTTAGCACCCATGGCCAAGTATCTTACCAGACGTACGACCACCAGTAAGGGTCGTATACCCACCTACTGTCCATAGGTAGGGAACGTAAGTGAGTACCTGCAATTTTGTCTTGGAGTTGGTCAAGCCAAGGATGGTTTGGTAATTCCACCCTTGGCTAATTATATGTATGGACTGTTATTTTACCTATTTTAGAGTATTTTAAGTTAGTTAAAACATTGAAACCAAAAATTAGAATTCAGTCTTCACAACTAAGCCCTTCCCTCCCAAATATATTTTCTTAAGAACACCATTGAAGGTCTAGGTCAAATTCAAGCTAGGAGAAGGGATTCCAAGTGATTTATTCTTCAATTTTCGTGGCTTCTTTATACTACGGCATGGTGATCCTTCATTCTTGAATAACCTCTCATTCAAGGAGTCCAATTCAAAGGTTTTCAAAGGTGTAACAATGATCAATTTTCCCAATTTCTATTCTATGCATGGGTTCATTGTTAAAATGCTTTATAAGTCATGATATGGATTTATTAATGTTGAATCAAGGTTTCTAAGATTATTTTAAGGGAATTCCTTGAAGAACCCATGTTTTGTCCAAATCTCCTAAATTGGTTTATGAAGTGGTTTTTGAATATGGTTTCATGTTAATAGAATTGCACCTAAATTGAGTAGTTTTGTTGGTTCCTATTGTTATATATTGCTATCCACACATAATTTGATTTATTGTTGGAGAATTGAGAAAGGGTGATCATGACTTGGATGAAGTGGAAGTTGACCTGAATTGTTCTAGTTTTTATTGAATTGCTCTTGTGTGGTATGGTCCACTTATGGTGGTTTTGTTTAGCTATTATATATGAATATGTATGTGTATTTTGATTATGTACTTGAGGGCATTGAATGTTAAGTGAAGTAATGTTATGATGCATATGTATAGAGATGTATTATGAAGTTATGCATGTGATTCTTGAAGATAGCATGACTATTGGGGCATAATCTGAATGTGAAGTATATTTGTGTGTGGATTATGATAAATGTAGTAAGATCATGTTTAGAAGACCATGTCATAAATGATGGTGTTTATGTGAAAGGCTTTCTAACATATAAACAAACTTGAAAGAATGAATGCAGCTAATGAAAATATAATGAATGGGCATGTTCGGCTGGACACTTTCCCGTGAGTAGAGGTGGAGTGTCTAGAAGAAACATCATATTCCTCAGAGATTTCCAATGAATGAATGAGAGGTTGGTATGAGTATGCTTTCCCTGAGTAGAGGTAGAGTACTTGGTAGCAATCCCTTAACCTATAGTTTAATGAATGTAATAAAATTCTAATACTCTATGGGAATTAGTGCTTAGCACTGAGAGGATATGAAATGGGGTGGATACTCTCCGTGCGTAGAAGTGTAGTATATAAAAGCAACCTCTTTAGATGGGTACTCTCTGTAAGTAGAGGTGTAGTATCTATACACAGTCTCCTTATCACTCAATTATGCGCCCGCATAGTTTTCAAAGCTTGTGGTTTTCCATATAAAGACTAAATAAGTTACCTTACCTTAGGCAAGTGGGGACTCATCTGGTAGGGGTTAATACCGGGATTCCATGTTATGATACCATGGTCTATGTCGGTTAAAGCTTGCCCCCCACAAAAGAATGAAATGAACTAGGTCTTCCTAAGGGTGTACTACTTAGGGTAGGTGGTGGAATGGAATACGATCTATGCATTGCACAAGTAGGCATTTGAAGGGAGTCATGGTGTGTCTTTGTAATGCCATCTATGCGTTGCAAAAGTAGGTATCTGAAGGGAGTCTTGGTGTGTCTTTGTAATGTTAATGAATGAATGGGTTTCTATATGATGCTAATGAAGTAAGTTGATTTTATGTCTAATGTTAATGAATCATGTTCGTCTTATGTCTAATGTTTATGAAGTTTATGTGACTTGTTGAATGTGATGTTCCTAGTCTAGGGTGGTCCTAAAAGAACACTAAGTAGGAGTAGTAGAATGGGATGCTACTTTCACATTGCACTAGTGTAACTTAGATTTATCCTAGGGGATGGTCTTTATGCGAACTTCTTAAAGGAATGAATCTTTACTCTAGTATCTCTAATGAAAACTGTTGGCTTGTTGAGTTGTGTTGAAAAGGAAATATCATTATCTGTGGTAGTCTTTAGGAATACTTAGGTGTGTATTGAAGAGGTTGTATGGGCGGTCTCTTCATGTCTTACCTAGGTGGGTCTTAGGATAGTATTGGATAGAGAGTCTAAATGGTTGAATGGATTACTTAATGGATATGGTTATAGGTTGAGAATTATGGGAGTATTACTTTGTATGTTCATGATGTCACGATCGGAATCCAGACCCCAGATGAGACCGGTGTCGTTGACCTCTCAAAGGTTGCAGACAAGCCTACATAAGTCATTGTTACTTCATCTAGGTTAATTTTAGCATAAAATTTGAAATTTTGGTTACTTTACATTCATTTAATTCATTCTACTTAAACTCATAAATGTTCACAATCAACCATCTAATATTAAGATCATCAAATGAAAGAAATAGTTCATAATTGCATTAAAATGTTTTTTTCAAAAATGGCACCAGTACAAAGTCTTAAATGAAAGTGGAAACAAAAAATTAGTCGAACATGCTCCACTAGATAAAGCCTACATCTATGATAGAAAATAACAGTAGACATCCTCGAAAGCATGTGGGCCTACCAAATCCGAGTGAAAGTTCCACGTCCGGATAGCTGTAACGTCGTACTGTAAGCTTTAACGTCCACCTGTGCCTGCACCTAAAAGTAGATATTGTATGGGATTAGTACATACTTTTACTAAGTATGGATATATGCAAGTACACACCAAGGACATGCATGAGTAAGAATAGCTCTTTCCTAACAGCATGGTTTATGAAAAGTCAAGTTACTGGACTTGCCAAATTTGGATTAGGAAAGTCAGTGGACTTGCCAAATTGGATTTAGGAAATTCATTCCATGAGAGTAACATGCATCATCATACGTATCATATTGCACACAACACATAACATATTACATATAGCACATAACATATGACATATAGCACATAACCTATTTCATATCATTCGATCATATGCCTTGAGACCTTGAAATCATGGACTTGACATTAAGACTTCCCAAAATGAGGGCTCAACATATGGGACCTCAAGTAGGGAGTCTTCTTTAGCAAACACAGAGTCTGCTTCATTCATTCATACGTACTCCATTTCGTTTATTCGTAAACTACTTCAACCACTAGTCATACCTAGGATGTAGTTTTAAGACTCTCATCAGGTTTGCTGTGCAACGATCAAGAATAACCTAGGTCATTACTTGAGTCTATCTCACCTCTCGGTTATCCTATCCTAACACATTTGGTATCGTTCATTTCATTTGTGCATCATTTGAGGCTGGCCTCATTCTTTCTTTAGGAACATTAACCTTAACCGACATAGATCATATGAGGATGATGAAATCCAGTGTGTCATACCCACAACAAAAACAGGTGGAATCACCGTCCAAGGTGAACCAAAACATGCTAGCATATACAGAGAATTAAACCCTTCTAGATCCCTATATTGACAGTATAGGTTCAAAGACTAGGAGATATAAGGAGACCCATACCCGGCATGCTGAACACTCTCATCTCATGAGAGTTACACTAACCTCCGCCCTTCCTGAAAGAAGGCATCACCGCTCATAACTAGTCTATCGGTGCTCAGTATAAAGTTCCATTACATTCAACTCATACGTGATGGAAGCTGGCTTCTAGTATGAGGACATCATAGCTCATTAGATGATTCTCATCTCATCGTCAGTATTAAGTATACATTAATCTCAATACATTCATTAGATTGTTCATAGAGACTGGTCTCTTCATTAACTTTACACTCTCATAGGTGAGTACGTTTTGGTAACATTTACTTAGGCTCATTTGAGATTGCTCTCATCTTTCACATTAGCCTCTTATCATGTTGTCACCACATTCATTAACTTTAGCCCATTTGTTTTTCATAATTACTCACCCCTTTTTCATGAATGTTCATTCCATCATATGCCAATGCACTTGGCCATTTAATGTGTTTCACACTCTTACTTAACCTTTTTAGGGTTACATCCTTTCATTACATACATATTAGGTTCACTTACTTTTAAACGTATGCTAGACTTATGGGTCTATACATATAATCCATGAGGCTTCATTCATAGTTCATTTATGTAACTCGTATCTTCCTAAGATTTTGCGATACAAGTCTTATGCATCTTGTATGTATGCCAAGATCATCGATTTCGATCTATGTAGGCAGTATTATTTTTAACATTTATTCACGTATGACTTATGTATCCATACGGAAATTGGGCAAGGAAACCCGATTTCAAATCCCTTGGACAACACTTACATTTTTATTTATTATAGTTTGATCCACTCGGCTTGGGGACCCAAGATCAAGCCACAAGGCCTTATCTTCATTTTCCTTTAATTTCTTTATTTTTCGTTCATTTGGGACCAAGAGGATGTGGGATCGAACCCCCACGACCTCATTTTCTTTTATTCTCTTTTTCCTTAAACCATTTTCGTTTGACCGAGAGGGTGTGGGATCGAACCCCCACAGTCCCACTTTATTTTACTGCTTAATTTCCTTTATTTAGCCGAGATGTCGTGGGTTCGATTCCCACATGCCTCTACTTTTATTTTTATTTTGATTCTTCCTTATGTTTGACCGAGAGGCTGTGGGTTCGAACCCCAGACCTCTCATTTTTATTTTTAATTATCTTTTTCATTTTTTATCAAGGCACACGGGTTCGAATCCCACATGCCACATTCTTTTTCTATCACTTTATTTCAAAGATTTTTAACATGGTGAGGTCACGGGTTCGATTCTCAGTGACCTCACTTATTTTTAGTTCATTTTACATAGCATGATACACCACTTAGCTTTGCCGAAACTCATCAACAAGATGCTGGAAATTATGTACGTTTTTCAGCTCATTTTCATCAACGTTTACATGTTAGTTTTTAGGGTAATTCATGGATCATTTAGTACATCTTTAGGTGCATTTTCATGGATTAATTTTAGATAATAATTACCATTCAAATCAGCCACATTATACTTCATATGAACATCACTATTTACACAAGTTTGTGCACGTAAGAATACAACCATAACATGTCATTTTCGAATTTCAAACCAAGAGTATATGTCACGACTACACATTGCACACACATAAACACATAGTATCGGACATCATGATTAATATTCACATACCTCCAAACATACATACATGAACTTAATCATCACGAAAACACATTACATCCCTAATTTTTAGCAGCAAACATACCAAACCTACAAATCGATGCGAGCTAGTGACTTGGACATGCAACGGGGAACAACCCTAGTTTTTCGAATAGATTCATCTGAGTCCTAAGGGTCTATTGGGAATGTGACAAAGAGTAAGAAAACCCATACCCCATTTTGAAGTTGAAACCTTGAACTAGATGCCCAAATACCCTCTCCAAAATCACGTCCAAGTCCGAAAGCTTCAACACCAACTCAACGGAAAAACCCCTCCCTTTTTCCTAACGTTTTTGGTTATGTTTTCTATATGTTTTTAACGTGAAATTTCTTCAAGTGTGAAGAAATTTTGATTGCTAATCAGTTCTTGTGTTTAGGTAGAGAGAATGCAAAAAGAAAAGAGAGATATTGACGTGAGAGATAGAGAGTTAAAACGTGAAAAGTAGTTTAGGATTACGTGGAGTAGTTTAGACTTAGTCAACTAGGACTCTTTCAAACCCTTAAAAATCTTATTTTTCCTTTTTCTTAAATCATATAATAAATATTAATTAACTAAATTAATTTACCAATTTAAATAAAATAATTTAAGTCATTGCTCCCACCTAGGTTCGAACCCGGGTGGAGCAAGATTTTGTTAAAAGGCAATTTCGGCCATCTCTCCCCAAAAATACCCATCCACCTTATTAATTAAATAATTAATTACATATTTAGGGTAATTATGATACTACCCTTAGCCTGTAAAAATACCATTTTATCCCTAGACCCTTCAAACTTAAGATTCCCCTTTTTAAGTCCGGTAAAGACTCATCCAAGTGAATATTCATATTGAGGAGTCCTACCTGGCTGGACCCAACCTTTCCTAGATCAACTAACTACACAAGTTAGTTGTCTTGGATGTCTCAACGGTTCAGAGGCTTTGTTCCACGCGCATCAATTCCGTGTTAACCCGGTATAATCGTAGGCATTCTAGACATATTATGCATTACTTAGCATATCCATTTTTAGGGTTGTTACAGATGGTTGACTTTTGTGGTGTCTTTTACACTTGGTTAATGAATTTTTATCAAGATAGCATGAAAAGCATATTTCAACTAAAATGTCATCTTTAAAGAATATTTTTGCATGATTGCCATACTTAGTGCTTAATTGTACTAATTCTATATTTTTATCTATTTATACAAGTGTATGTAGTGGAAACTGAGGATTCATAGAGTTGAAGCTTGGGATTATATTTTTCTCTCAAGATTTGATATGTCCTCATATGTTCGAGGACATGGATGTTAATTATAGTTTTCTTTCATTAAAGGCTTTGTATACGACTTGTATCTTTCAATGTAAGGGTCGTGTCCCTATGATATGTGATGTGTCTAAGATGGTTTATGATGAGACTTAGATCTTCTTACATTTTATAAAAGAGTTTCCTTATTGATTTTACTGTGCAAAATTTTAATTTAGCACTACTTTTCATAGCTATGTGATGAATGAATGCTAAGAGACTTATATAAGACCTCTTCGACGTGGAGTACACCGTGTTACTCTTAGGGGGTACTCCTGGGTCGTAACAATATGGGATCGACCCCAACTCTTAGTTGGGACTACTCTTTTTAGTGACTTCCTTCCCTTAGAATTGAATGAAGTGCAGCTGAACATTATAAAAAATGGCGCCACAACCGGGATTGGTGTTTAGAATTATTTTATTGAATTTTAGTCATGAACTAATGCAAGCAACGCTAACCAACTTGGGAACAACGATGACATCAGAATTTGCATGATGTCAATGCGGATCAGTTGGAAAGTGCGGGTGTTATTAGATTGCCTCATATCATGGTCAATGTGGTGTTTATGTGACTAGCACAATGTTGAAGCAGTGGCAAATGAAGTGACTTTTATGAGGACTTCTCATGAGACACTCAGGACCACATCTGAAACTTTTCACATGTGTATGGGCTATTCACTTTTCAGTTCGACTTCATTTGTTTCCCTTTACTTTAATGAAGGAACCAACAAAGTGGTTGACCAAAACCAAGGGATTCAATCCCTTCTTGGGATGATCTCACTTGTGCGTTTTATGAAAGGTTTTCCCCTCCTTCGATGATGGTAAAGTGGAGGGATAACATTCAGAACTTCAAGTGTGTTAATGACGAGCCTATCTATGAGACATGGTTGAGGTTCCAAAAATTGTTGCTTCAATGTCCAACTCATGGGTTATCGGACAATTTTTTATTGCAATATTTTTACCGGAGCCTTGACACGATCAACAAAGGTGTTGCATACAAACTCATTCGAGATGGATTCATATAATGACCTAGGGGTACCCCCTAGATTTTACATGGCGTACTTGACCTCGAAGGGGTCTCATAGAAGCCCTTAGCATAATCATAACATAGGATAATAGAAAAGTAGAGAAAATTCAAAACTTTTACAATTAAAGTGATTTTCATAAAACAGCAAATGGAAGTCTTTCTATGCTTTTTTTCTCAAACTATCTAATGCAACCTTAGAATAAACTCTTAGGACACAGCCCATACAACACTCTTGAAGCATAAACAAATGGCATGAGGAAATGATAAGCTTGTCCTCGATGATATGAGGACTCGCTAATTCTTCCACTCTTTGCGCTTCTTATAATCCCAGTCTCAAAAAGAATTAAATCTCTGAAACCCTACATTTGATTAGAATGTAGGCGACATGCGTTAGTAAAAAATTACCAAGTATAAAAGCTAGCACAACATCATAAGAGAATATCAAAATGGTTAGTCAGCATATGATATAAGCATAAGAAATAATAACATGTTCATAAGCATAATCTCCAATGTAAGCATCATATAATCATAAGTCAACATAAGACATAGTGAATGAGCATAGGATATACATCATGTTCATGGCATAGTCTTTACGTAACTTATATTGGAACATACTTGACCTTAACTCTTGAATATAACTGGAGAACTACTTCACAAGCCACCTCCAAGTATACTTATGCAACGCAAGGATACCATCCCATAATACTATCTATGCTAAGTACCTCTCTTTGGTCATTCTTTGGCATAGTCCACATTCATAGTCAAGACTTAGGTTTTCATGTCATAAGAGCACTATACTCCTAAGTAACCTCAAAACACAGTTTTTCAATTCATGTATGACATCCCATACTACCATACACACAAAGCATTTCCTTGGAGTCACTCTATTCATGCTTACTATTCATTGGTGTCATTCTAGACCTACTTCATATTGACAACGAACTATCATCTTGAGTCAATCATATATTGGAAGGCAACAATAGCAGCAACCCAAGCTAAGTCTATACTATACAAGAGAACACTTAACAAGTATCTTCAAGTCATACTCATTCCATGTATGGATAGCATCCCATACTACTATGCACACTAAGTACCACATTAGGCTATCATACATACTATTTGGGGACTAGCCGCTCTTTACTACTTGCCATAGTCATTTCAGGTACTTCTCTACTTAGTACAACGCAAATCATAACACATGAATGGATTCTATTTCTCAATTCAAGACTACCAAGGAATAACCCTATAATAAGCTAGACCATGCTATCATATTGGTAACATAACTAATTTTTTTCAAACTGGTTACCTTGGAAGACACACTAACATGCAAGTCCAAGCTACTCTACAAAAGGTACAAGTGTCCTATCCTAGCTACCATGAAATAGTCCTAAACAAACAAAATCATGCTACCCTTAAAGGTATACTAGAATACAAATGCAAGCTATCCATAGGAAAGTAGGATTCTCAATCCTAAGCTACCTTTAGGACAGTATGAGACCTCAATCCCAAGCTATAATGACTAACCTAACACAAGCTACCCTTGAAATACGTCTTACAATTCAAAGTTAAGCTACCCTTAGGATAGTATGGATCCTCAATCCTAAGCTACCCTTAGGAGAGTATAAGCCCTCAATCCAAAGATACCATGAAATGGTCTTGGCCAAACCATGTCATGCTACCATAAAGCATCCCCACAATGCTACTTCAAGCTACCAATATGAGAGTATAAATCCTCAACCTAGGCTACCATGACTGCTCCTAACTCATGCTACCATAAAATGCATTATACAATATCAATTCGATCTCTCCCTTAAGATAATATAGATCCTCCATCCTAAGCTATTAATTTTTGTCTTATATTACCAACCCAAGATATACATGAAGGGAACATATGTTGCAACTTCAATTCATTTTTTAGTAACAAGCTTTGATTCATTTTAGTTTACTCAGTCAACCTAGAAGCATTTTATGTGAGAGAACCTTGGATCTCCTAGCGTATTCATGCCTAAGTGTGCAAAAGATAAACAATACACATTAAGATCACATAATGTTGCCTTTATCCCCCAAAGCCTTAACATTGATGAATACAAGCCATACTTTCATGCTTTACTTCATATTGTTGTCATTATACCTAGTTTCAAGGTATTTTGATCACATTCTTCATAAGTAGGTGATTTTAGTCCTATTTGATCACAAAGGTATAATTTCATCTTTACAAGTCAATATCCTTCATATTCAATGAAGTCTAGTTCTATTCATGATTATATTATCCTAATTGTGATCAATTACTATATATGACTTTGATTTAGGAAGATATACTTTGATCCTTCAATTTTCACCTCGAATGTCATAAATTGACAAATATCACATTTATCGATTTAGTCTAGGTTTTACCAAAGAAATCACATGAGTTCGTCGTAATATCACTAGATAAAGCTAAATCAATAATAATTGGGTGTTATCCACTAGATTGGAATCATACCCAAGCTCTACCCACAATAAAAGAAGCAAACTCTAGCTAATTGGTTTTTGACTTCAAAATTTGGAGAAAACTAAGGGGACCCTATGGGAGAAGAACACATAGATGAAAAATATAACATACCTTGATTTTCAAATACCTAACTAAAACTTGCTTCAATAGTTAAGGATATGCTCTCTTCCTTCTCTTCCTCACTTCTAAAGAGAGAATTACTTGGAGAGAATTAGGGGTTCTTAGATGTATAAGTTAATGTCTTAGTTTAGAGCCTATTAAGATTATATAAAGAACCCATAGATAAACAATATAAACATACCTTGCTTCAAAGCCCTAAAGAAAGCTTGCTTTAGTGATAACAGATTTGTGCTCTTCCTTTTCTTCTTCTTCTTCACTTCTATAGAGATAATTATTTGGATAGAATTTGGAGTTCTTAGATGTATTATTTAATGACTTAGTTTTAAGGGCCGATTAAGCTTAAATAGCTGGACAAATAACTAACTATTCGACCTCCCTTAACCCTTAACTAATTAATGACTTAATCCACAAACCCCTCACTTAAACTAAAACATGAAAAATTGGCAGGACCTACGGATCACCCATCCATGGACTGGGGGTAGGTTAATGGGTCGTATTGCATGCTTTGTGGATGGTATTACAACCATAAAAGGAAGGATAACCCAGGACTTGATCAACGACCCCCACCAATGGGGGCATGGGTCCACCTATTGGACGTAGGTGGCCATACGTAGGTGTGAAAATAACAGCTTTTAGGATGTCTTAAGGATCCTTCCCAAGGTCCCCTTTGGTGTTCCTTGGGGGTTCGTACCTTGATTCCCTAACTCTTAAAACCCTAATCTAATTACGAGAATCATTTTACAAGTTTTTAACCCTCATACTAAACTAAAAAGCTCTCATACAAGGCTATAGAACTCAGTAGTTCAACTTACTAGTTTCTGGGGCGTTACAAATCATTAGACAACTGTTTGACATAGCACCAACCCTTATTGATGAGATGACAAAAATAAATCATGCATGCTACAAAAGAAAAGATCCGATGTCTTCTTCAAATTTTGAGCTAACAACTGAACAAATGAAAAAGAACAAAGAGCGAGATGAAAACATGGCCAAAATGATGACCAGAAAATGGACTAATAGACGAAACATATCATAGGAAGTGGTTCGAGTGTGAGTGCTTTAAGAACTAATAGTGTAGTAAATCTTGATAAAGCACATGTTAAGTTCATGTATAATGAAGAAGAGCAGTTCTTGGTAAATCAAGGGGGGCGTCTCGTTTGAACAATACAAGGTCGGGTGACAATCAAGGTTGGAACATGCATTGTGATGATAGTTGGAGAGACCCAGATGGAGAATGATGTGATCTTGGAAAATTGGAGAGATTGGGACGACGATAAAGATCGTTATCTGCCTTCCCACGAACATCAAAAGCCAAATGAGCCAACGGTTGATCCTTAAATTCTTAGTGAAGATATGATTGCTCATAATCTAAACAAATAGGAAGGAATACACAACGTGCTAAAGGAAATGAAAGATGATATTTGTTCTCTTAATCAAACGTTTACATCACACACACTATCTATTAAGCAGTTGGAAAAACAGATAGGTCAGATCTCGACTCATTTAAATCCAACGCTGAAGGGGGTCTAACAAGTGATACCATGATTAACCTAAATAATTAACTTGAAATTATCTCTTCATCCTTCCAGAACGTTAAATAAGGAACATCTTGAAATGAAACCCATGTTTTGGTTTATGTTATTTGAATAACATTTGTTGTATGTGTAGGTTGAAAATTTGACATTTGGGAGAAATAGGCGATTGGGCGAGCTCAAAACTCAATCGACAAATCGCTAAGAGGTTCAACGAGCTCGACGTGAATCATCTTTTTATCAAATAAATGGTTAGAATTCTTCTAACTTCGGCAGGAAAAATTTCATTCGACACATCACCGAATGGATCGATGACATAATGTCCATCGCCGACTAAGGCGCGAACTGAAGGGTCAAATGGCTTCCAACCTTATTTTGAAATTTTTCATTCTTTCACCATCTCAACTTTATTTTAGATCTTAGTTTTACAAAATTATTACGTGGGTATCATTGTTTGTTTGGAATCCATTGCTTGTTTCTTCTTTGTTTTTAACCACATCATTCACTTGTCTACTTATGAGGTTGGTGATTCGAATTTAATTTTCTTTTACGTCATACTTTTAGCATGTCTTACATAGTTATTGAATCTATTGTATATTTTTGTGTGCCTAATTGATTTTGCATTTTGGGTTTTTGATCAAACTTTTTAGATATCATGTCTAGCCTACCATAGTTTGAATTTCTTGTTTAAATTGTTTAAAAATTGTGTGTTTGCGGTGTAAGTATTGGGATATTTATGGGTGAATATGAGGAACCCAGATTTTACTAAACAGCATAATTTTCTTAATGATAGATCAGGTAATGTCGTTCTTAAGGGAAAAAAACGTTGTTCGGTTAATTATAGGTAATTTGGGGAAGTTTGAGTACCCTAGGGTTGGTAATGATGTGGGCTAGGGTTGAATTGCATAAGATGGGGCTTTAATTTGGTTATTGTTGATTGTGCATTAAAAATTGGGGGTCGACGTACAAATTTGACAAGAGAGGCCATTAGAGGCCATTAGGTGAGCTTAGTCAAGCTTGCCAAATAACACGACAATTCTCCAACTAATTCCTTTCATCGCCTTTTTCCCTTGAAATATATTTTTAAGGTTTTGGAACATTCGATGATACGCAAGTTCTCATTGAGTTGACTCGGAGACTTAGAGACTCGGTGAATTTCTTTGTTCTCATCCTTTTGAAGTCTAGCTTTTGTTCTTTACTGTGTAAAATTTAGCGAGACACCTTTACATAGATGATCAAGATTGGTGACTCACCGAGTGACCTTTTTCATCACCGATTTCTACTGAATTTAATCTTGCTCTTTAATATTTGGAGATCTCTTTAAGGCTCACCAAATGAGTTTGGCGACAGTTCGAGTTGATCGGCGTGCTTTTTTATATTTTGTTGCCAAGATTGATTCACTAATCCTTTTGCAACAAAATTTATTTGATTTGTGTAGTTTTGCATATATGGTTGGATGAAAGGTTACTGGAAAGCAGATTTTTCTCCTCTAAGATCAAATCTTCTTCCAACATGGGAGAAAAGGTATAAAGAATGGAAAACAACTTGCGAGTACAAGTTCCAGCACTGACAACATGGGTATCTACTCCACCCACCTCACTACTTGTGAGTCTAAAAGTGGGGAAGATTATTGGTCCATGACTCCAACCTATTAGTCCGAATCAACTGACAATCAAACCCTGAAGTAGAGACTAGTTGAGTTGCACTCAAAAGCGTTGCATTGTCCGGAAAAAGTCCAAACACTCCCAAATCCTCAAGCACCTCCAGCATGGGAAGCAACCTAGGCACCTGAAGTGCCCCCATCCTAAGCACCTCTTCCACGCTCAATGATTATGTTAAAGGTTGTCGGTTTGAGAACAATTCTGGAGGAGAAGAGGTTGTCCTCCGATAGGTTAGCGGAGAAGTATCCTTCTGTGTGGGACACAACCCGTTTCCACAAAGTTGAGAGTTTTACAAAACTCCGAGGCCCATATGTACCTTCTTGGGTCTGGAAATTCTATAAGGGGTATGGGAAATTGTTCCCAAAAGCTAAGAAGAAGGCCAATTCTTTAACACCAGTTGATTATATTGTGGTGCGAAGTAAGAAGGTCAAGTGCAATAGCACAAACATAAATGAGGTGTTGGGTTACTGAGTCCACACAATCCACTTCTTTGTGGAAAATATTAGAAGAAGACTCTCAGTGATCATAAAGGGTTATTAGCTCTCTTGATTTCTAATATCAAACATCCATGGATTTAGTGAGGGGTCCATATTGAGAAGAAGGACCTGAACATCATTGCTTGATATTGGTTCGGGTACATCAGCAACAAACTCATGCCCTCACAAAATAAGTCTTATCCTCCGTCACCCAAAGGCGGCCCTTTTGGGGAGTAATTTTTACCTAGACAGACTGAATCTCAGGCTGATTATTGAGAAGGAGATGGTCGTAAGGGTAAAGAGGTTCTAAACTTCACTACCATTCCTTGTGCTTATCACAGAGTTGGGCAAATGAGATAAAGTTCCATTTGTGGAAAATATTGATGTGGAAGTGATTCTGACTTCCTCAACTGATATTCGGAGGATCGAGGTACTGTACACTAAAGATAAAGCTAAGTGGAGGAGGACAGACCCAATGGACACATAGCCGATTGTAGATTTAGGGACCTTGGAGAAAAATGCTACACCTTCCGCTCAGGCTAGTGACCCATCAAGTACACCGGGCTCTTCTGCTCCTACTATTTCTACTGATGTTGTTGTCTTCCAACCCCCATTGACATAGTCCATTCTTTGAAAGATGGGTCATCTATCCCATTCAGTTAATGTGCATGCCTCTCGGGTTAACACAGTTGTCCTGGGATTGATTTAGTGGGGTATTGATGCAGCCTTCGCCCCCATCTAGGATAAGTTGCAACATTACAAAGAGTTGATTATGAATCATTGCTTATAATTAGATGCCCTCACAGTTTGAGTTGAGGCGTGTGAGTATGGAGGTGGAAAGTTGGATGGTGTGATTGAAGGCTGATGTTGCTGAGTTTACTAGTGATGTAAAGGAGCTAGAGTTCACTAATATTTCGATGCTCTTGTGCAATGTGGACAATCCTAAGGGTCCTGGTTCAGATTTTCCAACTATTTTTGAGATCCCTCTTGCTACTGTAGTTCGAGATGTTGCTTTAGATGATGATGGTGAGGAGTCGGATTCATGAGAGACTCATGAGGAGGAGTTGGAAACTCAAGAAGAGGAGATTTATCAGGACTTGGAGCACATTGAGGGTGATATGCTCTAGGTAGCTACAAAGGCCTCACTCTGGGACACATTGATGATTGGTCAAAGTAGATTGCACCCCACTCTTGAAGAAGAGTTAGGCACTGATGCCTCGATTGAGAGAGCTTCAAATGTGCATCATTTGACTCAAGATTAGCTTATGAAGGGGATCTTGACTCTCTTTTTGTTTTATTATTGAGATATTTGTTTATTTTACAGTGAGGATAATAGTTAGGTTTTATTTAGTGGGGTGAGGGTATTTCCATACCTCTCCCCTTTGATTGTATTTTTTTGGATGATTTTTTTATTTTATACTTTTGGATGTGTCTGAAACTTCTCACTTATTATGGTGAAAATTCGTGGATGCTTGTTTTTAATCCCATCGATTAATATATTGATTTCTTCATTTGTGAATATTCTGGATGTTCTCATGCATATTTGGGTATAGATTGGGATCGATATCAATGACTTAAATAATACTCTTGATTGAACTATATGTTTGCGCAAGTTTAATGAGGCAAATTTGAGTTGCATAACTCATGTGTGAACTCTTAGCATCTCATTCTAACTAGTCAATTTTCGATGATAGTCTTGTGATAATCATTGCATGTGAGCTTAACTTGTAGATATATGATCAATGATCGTGTTGAATGCCTTGTGTGGTGACGTTTTCTTGAAATATGTGCTTAGTAATACCTAGAACTTTCCCCGTTGGTCCAATCGACTAATGAAAGCATGATCTTAGGCAAAAAAAATTTAGAGTTAACCTAATTACTATTATTCCTCTTTGTAACCACCTTCTAAGAGTGTGAACCTACTTTTGCACCATTTGATCCTAACCTTTTCTTTGGATGTAACATGAACACATTTATCACTTTTTCCCTCCCACCTAAAACCTTGATGAAGCCTTGGACTATTTTAATAGTTTACTTACGTCAAAAGCCTATGTTGGAGTGTGGTGAAAATGTGGAAATAAATCAAGCAAGAAGTTTTTCAAATTCACCCTTGAAGAATTGTGTTGAAATATACGGAACCCCTCCATATAAAAAAACAAAAAGAAAGAAACCAAAAGAAAAAGATTGAATCTTTTTTTTTTTTGCATTCTGTACATTGCTGGAAAGAAAAGGGGTATCCATTTAGCCATACAAAAATGTTTGTTTTTTAAAATATGTACGATAAATTGTGAAATGAGAAGAGTGAAAGAAAAGGAGATGATTTTGGTAAGGTTTCCTTGATTCCAGGAGACTCATTTTATTTTACTTAGTAACTTTAGAGGTCTTCCATGTCTTATCTCTAAATCTATCTTACGTCCTAAGGGGCTTCATAGACAGACTGAATTAAACACTTCAAGTATTTTCTCAAGATTTTTTGTTTAAGCCATGATTCATGTTAAGTATTTGGGGTAAGACAGTATTGTTAATACTTTCCTAAATGTATAATGTCTTACCTATTTAAGCTTTTGCATATTGTTAAATGTTATGTAGTCAGGACAAAAGTTCACTTGGGGATTTAAAATTGTTCTCGAGTGCCAGTCACGTCTAAGGTGTAGGATCAGGGTGTAACAACCTTGGTGTCAAATCCCTAAGTTCAACAGTCCTAGTGTATCTATGAAGTTGTTTTGTAGAGTCCTATTTATCTCTCTCAAGCGCACCACATCTGTAATTAGTAGCCTACAACATTTAGGAAACACTTTACTTTTTTCTACTCGTTTTTAGTATGATAGATTTTTTCAACTCTCTAAAATTTTCTTTGTAATATGTACTTGCACGTGTCTTTCAGATCATGCCTCCACGAAGAGTTATTAAGGATAACCCGCTATGAAGAATTTTAATCCTCAGGAGTAAGAGGTTTGTAATGCACTGTAAGTACAACCTCCTCATTGAGATGTCACTAAAGTTGAGTTCATGAATACAATTCAGATGTTAAGTCAAGTGGCGGCTAGTTTCCAAGGAGCCAAACATCAACATTGACTTGCTCAAAACTCAATGAGGAGCCATAAACCTTGGTGGATGGACTTCAAAAGGTTTTTGAGGTCATGCATGTAGAGTTTGATGACTATCAACTCAAGGGAATTGATAGGATATGGTCTTCTCAGTGGAAGAAGAACACGGTCGAAAGGGCACTGCATTTGACTTGGGTTTTGTTTGAAGATTCCTTTTTAGGGTGCTTCTTTCCCCGCATGATAAGGGAAGCAAAGGTAATAGAATTTTTGTCTGAAACCAAAATCTATGAGTGTGAAACAGTACAACCCTATGTTCGTTCAACTATCCTGTTATGCTCCGGAGATGGTGGATGATATTAGGAGCAGAATGAGCTTATTCGTGTCCTGACTATCCCGCTTATCGAGTAAGGAATGTAAGGAAACTATTTTAATATGATACATGGATATAGCTAGGATTATGATTCATTTGAGGTAGATTGAGGAATACAAGTAGAAGGACAAGGAAGAGTTTCATAACAAGACGACTAAGACAATAGGCCATGAGTCCGGCCAGTAGAAGACTGGGAACATAAACCAATCATATTTTAAGTAGATTTCATATGTATTGTCTCCATTGTCATCTAGTTCGCATGCACCAAGGAACATGAACTATTACAGAATTCAAAACTCCCAAAACTTCAAATTCCAAGATTCCCAGTCAAAAGGTAGTGTAGCACAAGGGTTACCTTGCAACCCACTCTGTGGTAAGTGGTAAGATCCATTTTGCAAAATTTCATGTTGGTAAATATCTTTCCACAAGTGTGGAGTACAGGTCACTCTTCTAAAGTAGTCGTGTCATACTCCGGAAGTCTAAAGCCTAATTTAGATCCTAACATGAGAGTATAAGATTTGTAACATTGTTGTAAGGTCAAATATAATGTATAGAAGGCATTAAGGAAGTTTTAGAATCAAAAAGTCAAGGAGCATCCATGACATTCAGAAACTAATTTAAGAGGTGCTAGCGTGCCTTAGTCTATTTTACAAGATTTTAAAAGTCAAAAAATGAAGAAATTTGGTGAAAAGGTGTCTAACACGTACTAGAGTTGGTTTGTAGTCGAAACGTCCGGGTACGACTCCCCAAGGACCAACCAAAGGGTCCTTGAGGAGGACCCCTTCTTGTTTGGCTAAAAGCTGTCAAAAGACAATGCCATCGACGGTTGCTAAACCTCGAGACGTAGGCAAAATGACGAGGCTTCAATGGCCACCATCGATGGTTACTTATCCATTTTTTCCAAGGGTCCATTTTTTACACTCTCTGACCAAAACTACGGAGGAGGAGCAGTGTCACATCCTGGTTTACCCCCTAGATGTAACCGGTGTCGTCGTCCTCTTTAAGGACTAAGACTAGCCCCTAAGTCTCATGTCATTACATTCGTAGGTTTAAATTTACGGAAAAATACAAAACTTTTCATTATATATTCTTGGAGGTTTACATAAACCTCTACATACGCATAATATATATGTATTGAGAATACATAGACCCTTCATATAGGAAGGTTACAGAGCCTTCTAATTTTATTGCACATACATATATTTAAAATAGCAAATAGTCTCCAAGATTATCTCATTTCATACTATTTAAATGATCATAACAATTTGGGCATATCCCTACATCAAAGCTAAACAAGCCACATATAGGCTTATACAAGTCATACACAAGGAAACTCGAATGAACATAAAAGTCTTAGAAACACAAAGGAACTTCATAGGCAAGATATTGGCATCGCCCTCAGAAAGTAAGGACCTACCCACTTGGAGGTTAGATAATATCTAAGTCTTTTTCAAGTCATCTCGAATGAGCCTTTAACGACCGGAACCTAAAATGTTTGCGAAAAAGGAAGAAAATGGGTTTAGTACTCCACATGTACTATGTATGAGACCAATGCACATATAAGAGCAAAACATGCTAAAAGGGGGAAATTTAGTCAAAGCATGTCATTTTACACTTTTAAAAGTCTAATGCAAACTCCAGCAAGTCATACCAATCAACCAAACATGCTTACTAACTCAAACAAGTAATATGTATCCCAACATACTTGAACCCATGATTTACTACAACCCTATATCATAATAAGCAAGACAACTACTCATGAATCCTTATCAAGTCAACAAGTGTAATTACCAAGCAAAGCCCTATAATCCTTCTTAATCAAGTAGCCCCAACAAGAAACCATAACCAATGTCCAACTCCACATAGTATAACATTTAGATATACATTTCATCTGATTTTAACAATATAACCCAACACATACTCATAAGTGAACTAATCAACATATAGTATCAACAATATGCAAGTTCATTATAAACATATCATATATTATCATAACATAATCATATATAAGAACATCCTCCTAAGACTCCACTCAAGGCTAACTAGTGTTATGCTTAGGTAGAGTCCCATACCCCTACCTTGATTAAGCTAGACCCCTTAGGTTATCCATGTTAGAGTTCAAATCCTTCAATTCATTTCACTTTTTGGGAACTTCTTGTCCTAACCTACATAGACCACATGAGCTAGTGTGGAATGCGGTGTCATGAAACCCTACACCGAAAGAAGGTGGACTACTTGCCAAGGTAGTACCAAAACATGAAACATACGAACTACGTGGATCCAGTAGCTAGTATTCCTAAGGGGGCAACATACTTCAAGAACTAGGAGATATAGTTGGGACTCTCTTTATGCTCTATGCATTATAGTCTCCAATCTCAAGAGTAATGTAGTTCTCCTACCTTCCCTATGTGGGAAAGGACACTCCTCAATCTAGTTCACTCGGTGCTAAGTTAGAGTCCCTTTTTGAAATGTATTTAAGCCTTTAATTATCAATCATAGCTTAGTTTAGGTCATAGGGTCTACCCCTTGTATAATCATCATAATCAATAGCTCAATAAGAATTGTATGAGTATAAATCATTTCATCACAATTCATATAGGTGAGGTTAACACATTACATATCAATTCATAATAAGGCACAGTAGTATACATCACCATCCTAATAAAATTTACATCTTATTCAACCTCACAACCATAATCAAGACATTTCAATTCTACATCATACCACCCTATCATCCTAATATAAGGCATACTCTAATATAACATCATGACTTAACCACAATTAATCACAATTGAAAGTAACGATAGAGATTCAAACACTTACCAAGTCTTCCTCATAGTTCATCATTTTTGGCCTTACCATAAAACATCAATTCAATCCAATTTAGATGTTCAACATCATAATTCAATATTCAACATGATAACAAGACTAGAATAAACACTATAGCACAATTCAATATTAGATCATAGATTAAAAATAAGATGCCTAGGTTAATTCACCTTCTAACATAGATCATCTTCTCATGACTAGCATGAAATACTACATTTCACTCCAATTTGTTAATTATTATTGTAAAGACATTATCTAATAGTGATTTAACCCATAATCAAGTCAATTGACTCAATCTCAACCCAATTTTCATCAAGATCAAACCTAGGGTTAAGAATTAAGGATCATATTCTTCAATTTAGGTCAAATCGTCACCAATTACCATAATCGAGTTTAAAATACAAGGTAATCTATCCATCATACCCTAAATAAAACATAAACAATTCAGTTCACAACATCAATTTCGTAATTGGATGAAGCCCACATGAAAATTCAACTTTTGAAATCCATTTTGAAGGAACCCTTTGAGGAAAGAGTCTTAAAGGTGAATTAGATCCTATATCTTAACGTTTGATGGTGAAATCTCCCCTTTCCAGCCCCCAAAACCTTCCCCTAGCTTGTCTTCAATAGTGGCTTCCAAATAGAGAGAGAAAGAAGAGAGAAGGAAGAGAGTTTATTTTAGTGAGTTGTCTTTAGATTAATGAGGGTTGGGGTATTTATAGGGGAAGTTAATTAACTTATTTAGACTCACTTAAGACCCTAATTAAACTCCTAACCCCTTAACTAATTAAATGAACCAACATTAAAACATGCAGAAAAACTTTGACCCTCACAGACGGAACCCCGTCGACGGGCCGTCTGTGAGCCGACGGTTGGTCCCCCCTTCGTCCTGCACAACCGTCGTCTTGGTCAGAGACTGGTGCAGGCGGAGGCTTCCTCCATTTTTCTAAGTATGGATTTATGGTTGGCAATGACGCCTCGTCAATCAATACAGGGATCGTTGCTTGCATCTCGTCGATGCACACTGCCTAGGCAGTGTTGATATCAACTTGCAAAGGTCCTCCTCAAGGTCCATTGGTTGGTCCTTCGGAAGTTGTACCCAGACGTTTCAACCACGAATCACCTTAAACACATGTTATTCACCCTTCCACCTAATTTTATGGATTTCTATATCCTTAAAGCTAGTCAAATAGGCTAAGGCACGCTAGTACACCTTAGAACTAGTTTCCGAATGTCACAGACGTTCTTGGACGTTTTATTTCTTAAACTTCTTAAACGACCTATATCAAATAAAATAGGTCTTAAAACCGTGCTTAGACCCCATGGCACCTATGTTAGGCTCTAACTCGTCTTGGATTATCAAAGTGTTACATTATACCCCTCTAGGAACATTCGTCCTCGAATGACACTAAAACTCTTCTGAAGGAAGGAATAGACTCAAAACTAGTAGCTCAACCAGTCAACAATGTCAAATCCACATACATCATATCATTTCAAAAAGACAATTTCAAAACTCTAATTATCACACATAAGGCTCAAAACACTTCATAATGAGGTACTTCCTTCTCGCAACATACATGAGCTCAACATACATTACATGAGTCAATTGATACAAGTTCAACTTATCAATAGGTCACGTGACTTTTCACTAAGACTCACCATGTCAAAATGCATAACATAACTCAAATAAACAAAAAAGGCAAAAATTCAAGTTTTTAGGCACCAAACTCACTATAACTTCACAGTAATGAAATTTTCAAAATGCACATTTTTGCAAGACTTTACCAAAAATCATTGAACTTCAATTTCTAGTCATATTCATATTATTAAAAAAGAAGGAGTGACCTTAATTATCAAAAAGATGAGGGTAATGGGACTACATGTCGGCCTCGGCCTCCCATGTTGCACCCTCAACTAGGTGATTCTTCATAACGCATTTACGAAAACCACCTCTTTATTTCTTAACTTCTTGACTTCCCTATCAAGAATTTGAACCGGAACTTCCTCATAGGAGAGGTTATCCTTGACACCAAGACCCTCAACAGTAAGAATGGACTTGGGATCACCGATACACTTCTTCAACATAGAAACATGGAAAACTAGATGAACCGAAGCCAATTCACTAGGAAGTTTCAATTCATAGGCAACCTTACCAACCCTTTGCAAGATTTCATAGGGACCCACATAACAAGGACTCAACTTCCCTTTCAGCAAAATCTAAACACCCCTTTCATTGGTGAAATTTTCAAATACACCTTATCACCTTCTTCAAACTCCAAATCCCTTCTCCTGTGATCGGCATAAGACTTTTGCTGACTATAGGCCATTTGCAACCGGTTCCTTATGATATGAACCTTTTCCAAAGTCTTATAAACCAAATCGGGACCAAGAAGCAAAGTCTCGCCCACTTATAACCATCCAATAGGAGACCTACACCTCCTACCATACAAGGCTTCATAAGGAGCCATGGAAATGGATGAATGAAAATTATTATTATAAGTAA
Organism: Solanum pennellii; assembly: GCF_001406875.1. Classification (NCBI taxonomy): domain Eukaryota; kingdom Viridiplantae; phylum Streptophyta; class Magnoliopsida; order Solanales; family Solanaceae; genus Solanum; species Solanum pennellii. The sequence continues at coordinate 15,224,626 of NC_028643.1, read as the reverse complement.
ACTCCACCAAAGCCAAATGCTTATCCCAATTTCCTTTAAAATCAATAATGTAATCCCTAAGCATATCCTCAAGGGTTTTAATAGTACGTTCTGCTTGACAATCCATTTGGGGATGAAAAGCGGTACTTAACTTCACCTTATTACCCAACCATTTTTGGAATGACCTCCAAAACCTAGATACGAATTGTGCACCCCGGCCCGATATGATGGATAAGGGAATACCATAGTGACATACAATCTCATCTATGAATATCTTAGCATAATCTTAAGCCGAATAAGTAAACTTGACGGGAATAAAGCAAGCAGACTTAGTCAACCTATCCAGAACCACCCATATGGAATCATATAACTTTTGAGTCCGAGGTAAACCCACAACAAAGTCCATATTGTTGTCTTCCCAGTTCCAAGTAGAAATTTGGATCTCTTGTAGTAAGCCACCCGGCTTTTGATGTTTGGCTTTTACTTGTTGGCAATTTGTACACTTAGCGACAAGCTCCGCTATATCCTTCTTCGTACCTTCCCACCTATAAATTTCCCTAAGGTCATGGTACATTTTTGTCGAACCTGGATAAATTGAGTAGCAGGACCCATGGGCTTCTTCTAGGATCCGGCCCCTCAACCCATCTACCTTGGGAACACATAATCTCCCTTGGTACCTTAAAATACCATCCCCCCTAGGGAATATTCCTCATTAAGCTTGCTGAGGACCGTTTCCTTAAACTCTACCAATGATTTGTCAAGGTGTTGCTTGGACTTCACCTCAACCACCAATGATTACTTGGAGTTATCGTGGATGAAACCACCATCCAATGAATCTTTTAGTCTCACCCCTAACCTAGACAACCTACATACATCCTTCACTAGGTATTTCTTGGCTTCATCAAGGTGGGATACACTACCCATAGTCATACGACTTAGGGCATCCGCAACCACATTAGCCTTGTCGGGGTGATAGATGACACTCATGTCATAATCTTTCAACAATTCTAACTACCTTCTTTGACGGAGATTCAACTCTTTTTGAGTAAACACATATTGGAAACTCTTATGGTCGGTAAAGACGTCAACATGTACACCGTACAAGTAATGCCTCCAAATTTTCAAGGCAAACACCACGGCCGCTAACTCAAGGTCATGAGTTGGATAGTTTCTCTCATGTACCTTAAGTTGTCTAGAGGAATAGGCTATCACCTTCCCATGTTGCATAAGCACACACCCTAAACCCACACGGGATGCATCACAATATACAACAAAATCCTTTGTACCCTCCGGTAAAGTCAACACCGGAGCGGAAGTGAGCCTATCTTTCAACAATTGAAACTTTTCTCACATGCCTCCGACCACTCAAATTTCTTACTATTTTGGATCAAAGTAGTCAAGGGAGATGCAATGGACGCAAAACCATCCACGAACCTCCGATAATAATCTGCTAGACCCAAGAAAGTCCTAATGTCGGTTGGAGTCAATGGTTTAGGCCAATTCTTCACCGCCTTTGTTTTCCTTGGGTCTACCTCAACTCCTTCACTAGAGATGATATGTCCATGAAATGCCACCGACTTCAACAAAAACTCACACTTGCTATATTTGGCAAACAATTGATGTTCCTTAGGGGTTTGCAATACTAACCTAAAATTACCCATATGATCACTCTCATTCTTCGAATATACCACAATATCGTCAATGAAGACAATGACAAATGAATCTAGGTAATTTCGAAACACCCTATTCATTAAGTCCATAAATGCCACTGGAGCATTAGTGAGACCGAAAGACATTACCAAGAATCGTAGTGCCCAACCCTAGTCCAAAAAGATGTCTTTGGTACATCCTCACTTCTCACCCTAAGTTGGTGATACCCCGACCTCAAGTTAATTTTTGAAAAGTAGCTCGCCCCTTGGAGTTGTTTAAATAAGTCGTGAATCCGAGGGAGAAGGTACTTATTCTTAATGGTGACTTTATTGAGTTGACGGTAATTAATAAACATTCTCAAGGACCCATCCTTTTTCTTTACAAACAAAATCGGAGCACCCCACGGAGAAATACTAGGCCTTATAAAACCCTTATCTAGTAAATCCTTGAGTTGAGCCTTCAACTCCTTCAATTTGGCTGGAGCCATCCAATAAGGAGGAATTTAAATGTGATTTGTACCCGGTAGCAAATCAATGCAAAAATCAATTTCCCATTCGGGAGGAATACCGGGAAGGTCATTAGGAAAAACCTCCAGAAATTCACTCACTACGGGGACCGACTCAATGGGAGGAATTTCGAAGTCTAGTTCTTGGACTCTTACAATATGGTAAAGTTAGAAATCATTTTGCATGCTTTTAGACAAGAGATGATACGACCTCTAGGAATAGAGTTTCCCCCCTTCCACTCTCCAACGGGTTCATTTGGAAAGTTAAACTTCACCACCCTTGTCCTACAATCAATCAAAGCAAAGCAAGAGTGCAACCAATCCATACCCAATATAATATCAAAATCTAGCATATGTAGTTCTAAGCGATCAACAAAAGAAACTCTATTGGAAAAAATTATAGGACAATATTTATATACCCTTTTGGCAACAAGCGACTCACCCACTGGAGTAGACACTATAAAAGGTTCATGCAAAATATTGATATACCGTGGTTTCACGGTATAATTAATACTTTTTCCTTAAGTTTAGTGTGTCCGAAAGCCTTTTTGTGCTAATTTTGATATAAGTTTCTCTTTGTTTTGCAGGAAATCTGTCCAAAGCTGAATGCGGAGATTTTCAGCGAAAAATGCAGAAGAGACCACCTACGGAGCTTATGACGGTCCGTCGTGCCTGTGACGGTCCGTAGGTGGCAGCGTAGTGCAGCTGCTGAAGGAAGATGGGGAAGTCTGACCAAGTGTGGGATTACGAAGCTTGTGACGGTCCGTCATGGCTATGACGGTCCGTCCTGCAGGTTCGTCGTGAAGTTCAGAGAAGTGATCCCAGTACCC
>NC_028643.1:15220503-15220989 GCF_001406875.1 Solanum pennellii | reverse complement strand
ACTCTTAGATTGTTAAAACTCCGTATTGGTAAACATTGTATTGTGAGATTCTTGATAATCATTAGACTTTTCTCGAGATTATTGATTACTTTGAGAATTCTTGCAAGTGATTTTTGGTGATTAATCAAGCTACCTTTTGGATTTTATTCTTTCTCATTGAAGTAAGTACATGAATTCTTATTTAATATATTTGAATATTGTGTTTATGGCTATGAGTAACTGAACTCCATAACTAGGGTTGTGGGAATCATAGGCAAATAATGAGATAAACCCTAGCTAAAATAACAATTCTAGAATAGTGTCTTGCATGTATTAATAATTCTTTCGCTTAGAAGTCTTTTTAACGGATGATCAACGTTAGAACTCGCCTTAATGCTACTTGCCGGACCAAGGAGGTAGATAATAGGAAAAAAATTATTAACATATATTTAGTGTATACTATCTAATAGGCTAGTATTGATTGGTACGACGTAATAACTTAGTCTA
>NC_028643.1:15219315-15220216 GCF_001406875.1 Solanum pennellii | reverse complement strand
AAACCCCCCTTTTTATGTTTTTACTTTCTAAGGAAGTTATCAACCGAACAATAGTAATAACAAGTTGAAGTTAAGTCTAGACTATTTTCCTCGTGGGAACGATCCCAACCTCACTAGTTGGGTTATTTACTTGACGCGACCGCTTTACTTCTTATTTGAGAAGTAAGTTTGAGCGTATCAAATTTTGGCGCCGCTGCCGGGGAAAATAGCTTTTAGATTAATTTGAACTTATTACTATAGTTTAGTTGATATTTTCTTGATTTTACTTTGTTTTATTGTTTTTGATTTCTTTTCAGAACTATCCTCCTTGTATGCCAAATACACGGAGAGGAAGAGAACCGTTGTTTCCCTACGATCACGAGTTAGAGCGTACACTGCGCAATATGAATCGTAATTTGGGAATAAATGATGAGGATCCGAACCAGAACATCCCAGCTCCGGTTGATGTTCATGGCCAGATGTTACTGGATGCTCCGGGTGAACATCAACAGAGGGGACAAAATCCCGCTCCACAGCCCAAAGCATACTACAGAGGCTATGATAACATAGCAGATTCGGATGGGCCACTGGTTTTGCCTCCTCTACCCACAGGCCACACTTTTGTGGTAACTAGTAGTCTGATGCAAATGCTCACTGCCAGAGGTTTGTTTTCAGGGCTACCTTCTGAGGATCCACATGCCCATATAGCTAAGGTAAGGGCAGTGTGTAAAAGTTGTGTAGAGAGGCCTGATTTGGATTTAGATGTAATAGGTCTCAGAGTGTTTCCTCTCTCACTGACGGGAGAGGCTGCTATTTGGTTCACTGAGCTCCCATACAACTCCATCTTTACTTGGAACCAATTAAGAGATGTCTTCTTAGCACGCCACTATCCGGTCTCCAAGAAACTAAACCACAAAGACAC
>NC_028643.1:15218747-15219241 GCF_001406875.1 Solanum pennellii | reverse complement strand
CCATTTCCTCAAAGATTATTGAAAAAGACCGAGGATGGCAAATATCGGCGTTTTATAACAATGTTGAAGCAACTTTCTAACAATGTCCCTTTGGTAGAAGCTTTAGAACAAATGCCCGGTTACGCCAAATTTATGAAAGATCTGGTCACAAAGAAAAGATCGGTCACTTTTGAGGATGATGATAGAATGCAGCATTGTAGTGCTATTGCTACAAGATCTCTGGTCCAAAAGAAAGAAGATCCGGGTGCGTTCACTATTCCTTGTACAATCGGGCTATTACATTTTGCGAAAGCATTATGTGATCTGGGGGCAAGCATAAATCTCATGCCCCTCTCGATTTACAAGAAGTTGGGTTTGGGTGACCCAAAGCCCACTGCGATGCGGCTACTGATGGCTGATCGAACAGTAAAACGACCTATAGGGAAACTCCACGATGTGCTAGTAAAATTGGAGTCATTCATATTTCCAGCAGATTTTGTTATTCTTGATTGCGA
>NC_028643.1:15214881-15216384 GCF_001406875.1 Solanum pennellii | reverse complement strand
TGCGACGGACCGTCGTATGCATCCGTCGTCCAGGTACGTTTTTCTGCTATTTTGAAATTAGGGCGCACACGACAGAACCAACGATGGGTCGTCACAACTGAGACGGACCGTCGTCGGGGAACCGTCGCGTGATTAATGAATTATACCCGACCCGACCCGGCTGGACCCTTTTCCAAAATCTGACCGTTTAAACACCCCAACCCCTCATTTTCAGCCCATTCATTCATTATTCCTCTCATCTCCCCTCTCTTTTCAACTTCCACATTTCCCCCCCACTTATCATTGCCCCCACAATTCTCCAAAGCCCTAAAATTATCATCTACTAGTCGGAGCTGCTGCTGTAGGTGTCTACCTTGCCAACTGAGTCATTTTCCATTAGCTTTTTCGCCATTTCTGAAGTATGTGTCTCTAAATTTATACTCATTTATCTTGCATTTTTGTTTATTTGATAGTATTAGCTTAGTTCTTAGTCGTATATTGTTTCCTTTATATGATTATGCCTAAACCTAGGCTCAAAATGTTCGAATTTGCCATGTTGACAACCCTAGACATTGGTGATTTTGCATTACTAGTTTCCTAGGTAGTTGGGATAAACAAATATCGGTTCAAAACACTACAAGACCATGTGGGTTCATCGGGGATGCATAGGGTACCCCCAGTTCTGTCACTGCTATTCAGAACGATACCCCGATGACGGACCGTCGTACACACGACGGACCGTCGTAGGGTCCGTTCCAAAAGCCCTAGCACCCTGTCCCAACGGACACATGTGACAGACCGTCGTCTTCATGACGGTCCGTCCTGCACAACCGTTCCGGTTGTCAGAGACCCTGTTTCTAAGGGTCTCTCACTTTTTCTAAGTGTCCTTCAACGGACACATGTAACGGACCGTCATATCTACGACAGTCCGTCCTGCACGACCGTCATGATGGTCAGAGACCCCTCTGCTAAGGGTCTCCAATATTCTTTCTAAGTGTCCTACTACGGACACCTACGACGGACCGTCATAGCCACGACGTTCCGTCCTGCACGACCGTCATGATGGTCAGAGACCCCTTTGCTAAGGGTCTCCAATAATTTTCTAAGTGTCCTACGACGGACACTTACGACGGACCGTCGTACTCACGACGGTCCGTCCTGTATATACCGTCATGCTAGTCAGAGACTCTCCTTCAGGGTCTCCATATTTTTTCCCAAGTGTCCTACGACGGACATCTACAACGGACCGTCGTAACTGTGACGGTCCGTCCTGCACACACCGTCATGCTAGTCAGAGACTCTCCTTCAGGGTTCTCTATTTATACAGAGTCCAAGTACAACACGACGGACCTCACGACGGTCCGTCATAGTCACGACGAGCCGTCACCAGGCCCGTCGTGTGTCACTGTTTCTACAGCTGTTACATATTATTTTCACTGTTTTATTTCTTATGGGTTCCCTTGTCTTGTTTGCCACTACTCGTACTAATAGTGATCCTTTGCAGGTACTATCTACTATGGCACC
>NC_028643.1:15134608-15214220 GCF_001406875.1 Solanum pennellii | reverse complement strand
GCAAAGTTCTTGTGGCTGCTCGTCCGTCACTGCCTTTCCCCCACAGCTGCTGATAACATCGTTACCTGGGATCGGGCAGTGTTGATGGCGGCGATGATAGCCGGATTCGAGGTGGACTTCGCATGGCTTCTCCAGGTAGTCATGCACGAGAGGGCATTCAAGGTCACTACTACCTACCCCTTCCCGTGTCTGATCTTTGCCCTTTGCAGGTCCGCAGGTGTGCCCATATGGCACATAGATCAGTTGAAGACCCCGCAGGGCACCGTTGACGTCGGCCTCATCAGAGACGAGGCCAATGAGTTGGCCCTACGTAGAGGGCCCCGTCCAGAGCTGCCACCACTTGCTGATGATCTTGTTGATACGGTAGCCCAGGCCCGCACAGCTACACAGGCATCCACTGACACTACCCCGGTCGAGTCTATCCCGGGTAGTAGCACAGCCCCGAGCTCCTCTCGCACAGCCCCTCTACCGACACTGGTCCCGCTTGCAAGGGTCCAAAAACTAGAGGCACAAATGGCCACTCTTCTGTATCATATCCAGCCGTGGATGCAGAAGTCGATTGCTGAGTCCGAAGAGCGCCTAGAGAGGAAAATGGTACAGTTTACTGAGCGGAAGATTGCTGAGGTTAACCAGCGCCTGGACGCCTTCGAGTTGAGAGTGCTAGCACGACCAGCCCCCCCGGTAGATATGGCGACTCTTCAGGCTGCAGTCGACAGTCTTCGTACATACATCGACACGATCTTAGAGGCTAGGGTGCCGGAGTATGAGGCCCCTCCTGTCGAGCCTGCTGAGGACACGGTGTTGGCGGCCCTTTTTGCTACATCTGACATTCCACCACCTCCCCCTCGAGAGAGTGCCAAGAGGCGTAGGGGTCGAGCACAGGACGAGGCGCGAGCAAGGAAGAAGGAGCGCCGAGAGATGGAGGCTGTGCGGAGTGCCTCACTTGCTGAGGAGGCGGCACACCAGATGAGAGCGTCAGAGTTAGCGGCTGGGGCGTCTAGCTCCCGCACTGTAGATATAGCTGGAGGCACTACTGATGGTGCGGTTGTTTCTGAGGACACCACTGAGGGTGTCCAGATTGCAGAAGACGTGGGTTCCGGGGAACCAGACCCACTATCTTGCTGATCAACGGCGCTTTGCGCCACAGGTTTGCTTTACCTACCACTCTAGTATTTACATTTTTATGCATTGGGGACAATTGCATGCTTTTTTGTTGGGGGTGGGGTAAATGGATAGTGAGTGTTAGGGTGAAGTCTGAGTAGCCCAATTCACTATCCTCTTTTGGGGTTTTCTTGCCTGTGTTCTTTTTCCCCAAAAGACTGATTACTTTTTTTGTTGAACCGGCATGTTTATATCTTTTGTACATAGTTTAATTCTAGAGCATGATGGCTAAAATGATATCCTGATAAACTGAAAAATAATGCATGACTAGGCATAGTAACTGATAATTGTGTGGCTCTAAGCATGAAATAGAGTTACACCATTGCATTACCCTAAGTCTTAAATTCGAACTAGGTGTCTGACAATCTGGTATAGTGATGAGATGTCAAGTGAGTGTGAGGAGAAGTTGAATAGTCCACTATTGGTACTGAGCTAGAACTTGCCTGGTTAGTCCTGCTGAAAGTAAGCTGTAATAGACAATTAGGAAAGGATCATAGGCCCTTTTTCAACAAAGCCCATTTCTAGCCTAAATGAAAGAAACCAAATGAAATTTATCCTTCTTTGATCCAAATAATCTGAGCTTAAATTAGACCTTTCTTTTTCACCCCAACTGATCTTTTCTGGGAACAATGTGTTGGCCCTGGTCCCTCCTTGGACATGTGCACCTCAGCTTATGCCAAAAGCATAAGTTGAGGGTGGCTAATGCAGTAAACAACCTTCGTTATGGCCCTGACCCAACTTTGGGTATTGTGTACCTTGACTCATGGCAAAGCCATGAGTTGAGGGTGGCTATTATGAGGAATGCTCTGGAAAGTGGGGTTGAAAGAACAAAAGAGAGAGAAAGAACAAAAGTAAAGTGACTCAAAATTAGTTGAAAGAAAAGTAAAGAAAAAGAAAAATATACAAGAATTACAAACAAGAAAAGAAGAGAGTCACTTACACAAATGAAGAAAGAAGAGAAAATAGCAAGGTGAAAGAATATGAGAAACTGGGCGAGATAAAATGATAGAAAGTGGAAGGTTTAGCCGATATGTCAAGGAGGGCAAAAAGTCACTAAAGTATACCTAAATATACCCTACCTGACCCTGAGCCTATGTTACAAGCTAAGAAAGTCCTATCGTGATCCTAAGGGTTGTATAGCGAACTTAAGGCAGTGAAAATAAGGGCAAGCTTATGGCAATAGGTATGAATGAGTGTGACTTTGTTCTGAGAGCGAGTGTTGAAAAGTAATCCTTATACTCAAACTGAAATCATTGTGTGAAAAATGAGGATTTTGTTCTAAAGTGAGGACATTAGTTGCAATACCAGAATTGTTAGCACCTCGGTGAGAAATTGAAGAGGATAGGTGTTAATGCATGGTGAGTCTGTGTCATGTTCTGATCCCACAAAAATTCAAGCCTAATAGTGATAGCATGCATAGATTTGATGAGATTAATCGGGATTGATAGCCAAATGATTGCAAAGGATAAAACATGGATACTATTGTACAAAGATTGTGTAGTGAGTCATAGTGCGTCGCTTGAGGACAAACAACGAATTTAAGTTGAGGGTGTTGATATACCGTGGTTTCACGGTATAATTAATACTTTTTCCTTAAGTTTAGTGTGTCCGAAAGCCTTTTTGTGCTAATTTTGATATAAGTTTCTCTTTGTTTTGCAGGAAATCTGTCCAAAGCTGAATGCGGAGATTTTGAGCGAAAAAATGCAGAAGAGACCACCTACGGAGCTTATGACGGTCCGTCGTGCTTGTGACGGTCCGTAGGTGGCAGCGTAGTGCAGCTGCTGAAGGAAGATGGGGAAGTCTGACCAAGTGTGGGGTTACGAAGCTTGTGACGGTCCGTCGTGTCTATGACGGTCCGTCCTGCAGGTTCGTCATGAAGTTCAGAGAAGTAATCCCAGTACCCAGATTCCAAGAGTTGAAGTGTTTTGGAACGAAGCCCCTCGACGGACCGTTGTGCCTATGACGGTCCGTCATACTTGCCGTCGAGGGTAATGAAGAGAGCAGCAGAAGAAATTGCACAAGTATGGGACGACGGAATCCATGACGGTCCGTCGTGACCACGACGATCCGTCGCGAGGTCCGTCGACCCAGCCGCGTTTTGGCAGATTTCCAGCAATTAGAATTCTTGTTTAATTAGGTTTTTGTTTTTTTATAAATAGTTCGAAAAACCTCGTTTTTGAGGTTAGACTCCTGATAGTTAGACTCTTAGATTGTTAAAACTCCGTATTGGTAAACATTGTATTGTGAGATTCTTGATAATCATTAGACTTTTTGTGAGATTATTGATTACTTTGAGAATTCTTGCAAGTGATTTTTGGTGATTAATCAAGCAACCTTTTGGATTTTATTCTTTCTCATTGAAGTAAGTACATGAATTCTTATTTAATATATTTGAATATTGTGTTTATGGCTATGAGTAACTAAACTCCATAACTAGGGTTGTGGGAACCATAGGCAAATAATGAGATAAACCCTAACTAAAATAACAATTCTAGAATAGTGTCTTGCATGTATTAATAATTCTTTCGCTTAGAAGTCTTTTTAACGGATGATCAACGTTAGAACTCGCCTTAATGCTACTTGCCGGACCAAGGAGGTAGATAATAGGAAAAGAATTATTAACATAGATTTAGTGTATACTATCTAATAGGCTAGTATTGATTGGTACGAGGTAATAACTTAGTCAAATATCGAATACGATGCTTAATATGAGGTAAAGATAAGGGTTAGGAAAGCAACACACGTAGCCGGACCAAGGTGCGGAGTGAGATTTTCTAGATGCCGGACCAAGGATTTAGAAATACATAACATATCACTTTGCATGCAAGATACTAGGAAAGAATTGTTATAGTTGGAATTATCAAGTTATGAACCTGTGGGGAACACGTAAACCCTAGTTACTTTGATTAATTGATTAAAATCCAACTTTCAAAACTGTTAAGTGTCTCTTTCAATTTCGTTAGTTATTTTTACTCATTAGGAAATACAAACCCCCCTTTTTATGTTTTTACTTTCTAAGGAAGTTATCAACCGAACAATAGTAATAACAGTTTGAAGTTAAGTCTAGACTATTTTCCTCGTGGGAATGATCCCAACCTCACTAGTTGGGTTATTTACTTGACACGACCCCTTTACTTCTTATTTGAGAAGTAAGTTTGAGCGTATCAAATATCGAGTAAAATATCAAACTTCTTGGGTACTAGAGGAGTAACAAAGGATAAAGTAGCGTCGGGAACAAGTAAGGCATATACATCAATAGAGAAGACTTTCAACATACCGGTCACCACATCGGAAGAAGTCTCTTGCTCACCCCTATAGCGGAGAGCATAAAAGCGGCTCTTCTCTGGTGCTTCATTAGAACCAATTGCTTGAGCTTGAACAATTTCCTTCTCTTGACTCATCACATTAGGGCAATCCCTTACCTTGTGCCCACTCTTGCTAAAACAAAAACAATTATTTGTCCCTTTAAGGCAATCATCATAGTGCTTTTTGCCATACTTCCCACAAGTTGGCTTCTCGGTTGGTGAAAAAGTACCTTTTCCCTTCTTGAATTTAGGGTTAGAACCCTATCACCACTAGCTTTTGGGAACTTGGAAGGGACTTGACTTGAAACCCGCTTCTTAAATCTAGGCTTGTCTTGTATCTCAAGCCTATTCTTTGAAGAAACTCCATCAAGAGATCTTGCCCTCTTAGCATCATTACTCTTTCTCCTAGAATTTTCCTCTTCTACATGCTTGCCATGCACCATATGACGAGAAATGTTCATGTTGTCGTGTAGCATAGTTGAATGACACTCCTCTTGCAAATCATCCGACACCCCCGTCACAAAGTGGCTCATTTCATCTCTAAGATCGGAAACCAAAGAAGGAGCATATTTTGACATCTTAGTGAATTTCAAAGATTATTCATGAACAGTCATACCTCCTTGGCGAAGGTTGATGAACTCCACCACTTTTGCCTCCCTTATCTCCCTAGGAAAGAACCAATCAAGAAAAGCCTTCTTGAAGATCTCCCAAGTCAAAGGAGCAGCTCTCAAGGGCCTATTATCCCTCCATTGCACAAACCATGCTTGAGCTACGTCCTTGAGTTGATAAGTGGCCAACTCGGCCTTCTCACTCGTAAATAAACCCATATACAAAAGTATCTTATATTCTTTATCAATGAATTCTTAGGGGTCTTCCTCAACCTTAGACCCGTAGAATGTAGGAGGGTTCATTCGAGTAAGTCCTTTAGACAGGAAGCCATAGTAGTGACTTATTGATGAGGACGGGGCACAACCTCCCGATTTGCTTGAGCCTTCATAGCTTGGGTTTGTACAGTGGTGGCTTGAGCCAATTGAATGAGGGCATCCCTTATATCTCCATCCTCCAAGGGTGGAGGATTGACCGGAGCTTGTTCAACATTAGCATCTTCTTCAAGTGGAGGAACTTGCTCACCACGGGGAGGAGCTCCCGCATTGGCAATTTCCTCTTCAACTCTCCAAGTCCTTAGAGTTTTCATTCTTCCAATAAGCACAACAATAGGATTAGATGCAAAACCACACCATAAATATACTCTAACGGCACGATATAGGATTTCCAAGATAGAGAGTGATTCCTAGGCATCACATAGGTTTTTATTCATAAGTGTGGAGCGCTTCACAATTATGAATGCAAACCTACATAGGCGTTATAGAGAAAGAGACATAACTCAATGATATTCAACCTCATGGTCTGATATCAAGTTTGTCACATCTGGGTTCACCCCCTAGACGTAACCGACGTCGTCGTCCTCTTTGAGGACTAAGACTATCCCCTTAGTCTCATGTCATTACATTCATAGGTTGAAATTTGCGAAAAAATTTAAAACTTTTCATTACATGTACTTGGAGGTTTACATACACCTCTACATGATCATAATATATACGCATCGAGTATACATAGACCCTTCGTATAGGAAGGTTACATAGCCTTCTTCTTTTATTGCACATACATATATTTAGAATAGAAAATAGTCTCAAAGATTGTCTCATCTCATAACATGTAAACAATCATAACAATTTGGGCATAGCCCTACATTAAAAGGTAAACAAGACACATATAGGCTTATACAGGTCATACACAATGAAAGTGGAATGAACATGAAACTCTTAGAAAAACAAAGGAACTTCATAGGCAAGATATTGGCGTCGCCCTCGAAAAGTGAGGACCTACCCACTTGGATGATAGAGAATATTCAAGCCTTCTTCAAGTCGTCTTGAATAATCCTTCAACGACCGGAACCTCAAATGTTTGGGAAAAAGGAAGAAAATGTGGTTAGTACTCCACATGTACTAAGTATGAGACCATATGCACATATAAGAGCAAAACATGCTAAAAAGGGACATTTAGTCAAAACATGTCCTTTTACCCTTTTAAAAGTCTCATGCAAAATCAAGCAAGTCATACCAATCAACCAAACTTGCTTACTAACTCAAACAAGTAATATGTATCCCAACATACTTGGACCCGTGATTTACTACAACCCTATCATCAAGAAATAACATCACAAGCATGGCTAAGAGTCAATTATATAATAATAAGCAAGACAACCACTCATGAATCCTTATCAAGTCAACAAGTGCAATGACCAAGCAAAGCGCCATAACCTTACTCAATCATGTAGCCCCAACAAGAAACCATAACCAATGTCCAACTCCACATAGTATAACATTTAGATATACATTTCATCTTATTTTAAAAATATAACCCAACACATAGTCATAAGTGAACTAATCAACATATAGCATCAACAATGTGCAAGTTCATTATGTACATATCATATATTATCATAACACAATCATATATAAGCACATCCTCCTAAGACTCCCCTCAAGGATAACTAGTGCAATGCTTAGGTAGAGTCTCATATCCCTACCTAGACTAAGCTAAACCCCTTAGGTTATCCAAGTTAGAGTTCAAATCCTTTATTTCATTTACCTTTTGGGAACATCTTGCCTAACAAATATAGCCGGCAAAAGTCTTATGCCGACCATAGGAAAAGAGAGTTAGAGTTTGAAGAAGGTGATAAGGTGTATCTAAAGATTTCGCCTATGAAGGGGGTGGTGACATTTGGCAAGAACGGTAATTTGAGTCCTCATTTTGTGGGTCCCTATGAAATTTTGCAAAATATTGGTAAGGTTGCATATGAATTGAGTCTACCTAGTGAACTAGCTTCGGTTCATCCGCTGTTCCTTGTTTCCATGCTTAAAAAGTATATCGGTGATCCCGAGTCCATTCAACCTATTGAAGTCTAGGTTTTCAAGATAATCTCTCTTCTGAGGAGGTTCCGATTTAAATCCTTGATAGACAAGTAAAGAATTTAAGTAACAAAATGGTGGCTTCCGTAAAGGTGTTATGGAAGAACCACCAAGTTGAGGGTGCAACATTGGAGGTCGAGGCCGACATGAAGTCCCATTACCCTCATCTATTTGATAACTAAGGTTAGTTGTTCCTATTTATAGTGAAAGTAATCAGTTTATTTGAAGTTGCCTTGATTTTTGTTAAAATAGTGAATTTCATATTTGATATAGTAAGTTACAGTGAAAATATACCTATTTATATGAAAGTTTTCAATAGATGCTCTTTTAATTGATTTGAACTTATGTTGTGTACTATGGTATGTGGTATCTTCATGAGTTGTATTGATCATGTTGATATGAGTTGAAGAGGGCTTTGGCATAGTAAATGAGCAAGTAATGAATGTTGAACTCTTATGAGTTGAAAATGATGTTTTGAGTTACACTGTGAAAAAGGTCATGGGTTATGTTGATTTAAATTGTAACTCATGTTTTTATATGTTGTTGTTGGTTTGGCTGCTAGTCTTCAGTCTATTCCTTCCTTTTAAGAAATTTTAGTGTCATCCGAGGAAGAATGTTCCTAAGATGGGGGTATTGTAATACTTCGGAAGTCTAAAGCCTAATCTAGAGCCTAAAATGAGAGTCTAAGAGTAGTAACATTTTTTAAGGTGAAATATAATGTATATAAGGCATTTGGGAAGTTTTAGAATCAAAATATCAAGGAACGTCCATGACGTTCGGAAATTAGTTCAAATGGTGCTAGCTGCCTTAGTCTATTTGACAAGGTTTTAAGAGTCAGAAAATGATAAATTTGGTGAAAAGGTGTCTAACACGTATTAGAGTTGGTTTGTGGTCGAAACGTCTGGGTACGAGTCCCCAAGGCCCAATCAAAGGGTCCTTGAGGAGGACCCTTCTTGTTTGGCTAAAAGTTGTCAAAAGAAAGTACCATCGACGGTTGCCAACCCACGAGGCATAGGCCAATCAACAAGGCATCGATGGCCACCGTCAATTTTCACTTAGACATTTTGGACAAGGGTCAATTTAGGACACTCTCTGATCAAAATGACGGAGGAGCATCACGGAAGGGACACTAGTCATCGACTGACCTATAGCCCGTAGGTTGGGGTCTCGTCGACTAACCTACGGCCCGTAGGTCGGGGTCTCGTAGGTCAGGTCACTACTCTTACTGCCACATTTTAAGATAGTTAAATTAATTAATTAGGTGGTTAATTAATTATCTGGGGTTTAAGGGAGGCCTAATTAAGTTAGTTAATGACTTATATAAAGACCCCAAACCTAATTAGACTAAACCCAACTCTCATAATTCCCAAAACCCAATTGTTCTTCCTTCTCTCTTCTTTCTCTCTTCCAAAGAAACTCCATTGAAGACCACGCAAAGGAGGGTTCTAGGGCTGCAAAGGATCAAGTTTTCTCCATCAAACTTCATCAATTAGTAAGGTATGGGATTCCTTTCACCTTTGGGATCTATTTCCCCAAAAAGGCTCCTCCAAATTGATTTCAAAAAGAAGAGTTTTAAATGGGTTTTCTTCTATTGCGAAATTGATACTTTATATTACGATATATATATATACATCGGAAAGGGGCCTAAAATACCCTCGAAGTATTGAAAATGGTACAAAATTGCCCTTCATCCACCTATTGCCTCCAAAATACCCTTCTCATCCACCTATTGGCTCAGAAATATCCTTGTCATCCACCTTTGGGTTCAAAATTGAGCACTTATTTAACAATTTTAAAATTAAATTGTTTAAATATTTTTTAATATACTTCGCGCTCAACTGTTTGTTATAATTTAAATTATTATATAATTTTTAAACCAACCCACTACCCACTCATTACTAACTAAACCCGATCCAATTAATAAACCAATTATAATATCATAATCACCATAAACAATACTAAAACACAACGAAATTATAGATTCCTGATCCAAAATTATTCGAGTCCGAATTGAAGCCCCAATTAAATTTATGTTGAGCCGTTTATTTAGGAGGACACTTTCAATAAGATTCTCTATCAAGTTTGGATTCAAAATTTATATTTAAAGGTAAGAAGTATTACATGTCAAATTAATTCATGCACTTTTTCCTAATATAATTTTATAAATATTTATGATTTATTTTAAAACCTTTAATATATTATTTTTAAAAAAAAGTTATCTATGAAGTAACATCATATAATTGAGATGAAAAAATAATTAAGATGAACATAGTCAGACTTTTAAGTTTATCGGTAATTTTTATTTAGACACTTGAATGTATGACAATTTACTTCTATAGATATTTTCGCCTCAAAATTTTTAAAACACTTATTGACAGTAGCTTTCCTGTTGTTGCATTAGTATTTTGACGGGTTTATTATTTTGGTGGGGTTTAATTAGTAATGAGTGGGTAGTGGATTGATATAAATTACACTAATAAGTTAAATTATAACAAAAAGTTGAGGCCACATATTTAAATATATATATATAAATATTTCAAATTTAAAACCATTAAATAAGTGGTAAATTTTGAACCCAAATGTGGATGCCGAGGGTATTTTGGATCCATTAGATGGGTGAGAAGGGTATTTTGGAGCCAATAGGTGGATGGAGGGTAATTTTGTATCATTTCTAATACTTCAAGGGTATTTTAGGCCCTTTTTCCGTAATATATATGTGTGTGTGTGTGTGTGTGTGTGTGTGTGTGTGTGTGTGGTGACATAAAAGTAGAAGATTATGTAATCTTCCTGTACGAAGGTTCTATATATACTCAATATGAATATTATGTGTATGCGAGAAGTCTATGTAAACCTCATGATAGATAGACAAAAAGTTTTAATTTTTTTTGCATTTTTAACCTATGAATATAATGATGTAAGCTAAGAGGCTAGTCTTAGTCCTCTTCAAAGACGACGACGTTGGTTACGTCTAGGGAGTGCTCCCCAGATGTGACAAGTCACAACGCAAAGAAATATAGAGAGAGCAATTGCTTCAGAATTAGGTGGGGTGCATACGTATGTATGAAATAGCAAGTATCCAGGATGAGGAGAGCTCATCAGATTTTGTCATGACTATGCTTAAAGTCTTTACTTATGATGTTTATGCCTTGTTTGATCCCAATGCGAGTTTTTCATTTGTTAATCTATATGTAGACATGAAGTTCAGCTATTCCCCTGACAAACTTCTTGAAACTTTCAGTGTTTTCCAGACTGGTTGGTGTTGTATAACAACAGAAAGAGTCTATCATGATTGTACCATCATTGTCAATCATAAGGACACCATAGTTGATCGAGTTGAGCTACATATGGTGGAATTTAATGTTATTCTATGTATGTACAAGCTCCATTCTTGTTAAGCCTCAGTGTATTATAGAACTCGAGTAGTCAAGTTCAAGTTTCCTAATAAACCGGTTATAAAGTGGAGAAGTAGTTCAGTAGTGCTTAAGGGTCGATTCATTTAATACCTTAAGTCTAGCAAGTTAGTTTCCAAGGGGTGCATCTATATATGTTAGTCTGAGTTCATGACTCTAGTGTTGAGACACCGTTTATTCAGTGAATTCCAGTTGTGAGTGAGTTTCCAGAGGTCTTCATAGATGATCTTCATGGACTCCCTCCTTAGAGAAAAATCAACTTCAGTATAGATATCCTTCTTGATAATCAAAAGATCTATATTCCTCCATATAGAATGACTCTATCATAGTTAAAAGAGATAAAAGAATAGTTAAAAGATCTTCTTGATAAAGGTTTTATTCTGCCTAATGTCTCACATTAAGGCTCTCCGGTCTTATTTATAAGGAAGAAAGATTGTTCTCTCAAAATGTGTATTGATTACCGCTAATTGAACAAGGTCACTATCAAGAATAAGTATCCTTTTCTGAGAATTGATTCTTTCTTATCAACTTCATGGTGCCACTTGTTTTTCTAAGATAGACCTCAGATCTTGCTATTGTCAACTGAGAGTAACCGAAAGTGGCATCCCTAACACAACATTGAGGACCGGTCATGGTCATTATGAGTTTCTTATTATGTCTTTTGGCTTGACTAATGCTCCTGCAACATTCATGGACATCATGAATAGAGTTTTTAAGCCTTATCTTGGAATATTTATCATCATATTTATTGATGAAATTATGATTTATTCGAGGAATAAGAGGAATCATACTAGTCGTTTTAGAATAATTCTCGAACCTCTCAAGGATAGAGAGTTGTATGCTAAATTTTCCAAGTGTGAGTTTTGGCTTGAGACTGTGGCATTCTAATACCACATTGTTTCTGGTGATGAGATTAGAGTTGACACTCAAAAATTTTAAGTAGTGCAGAACTGGCCCAGACTCACATCTCTAACTGATATAAGTAGTTTCTTGGTATTGGCCAATTATTATAGAAGGTTTATCGGGGGGTCCTCATCCATTTCATCCGTGTTGACAAAGTTGACTTGGAAGAGTGTGAAGTTTCATTGGTCTGAAGCTTGTGAGAAAGTTTTCAGGAATTGAAAGCCCGCTTGACTAATGCCCCAGTATTAACCCTACCTGAGGGTACGCAAGGCTTTGTTGTGTATTGTAATACATCCAGAGTCTGACATAATTTTGTATTTATGAAAAATGACAAAGTTATAGCTTATTCTTGTAGACATCTTAAGATTCACGAATAGATTTACCTGGATCGTGATCTCGAGTTAGCTATTATAGTATTTGCTTGTAAATATGGCATCACTATATCTATTATGTGCATGTTGATGTGTTCACCAATCACAAGAGTCTCCAATATGTTTTCGGTCAGAAAGAGCTTAACTAGGATGTGGGTAGAGTTACTCAAGGATTTTGACATGAGTATCCTCTATAACCTAGGTAAGGCTAATTTTTTGTTGATGCTTTGAGTGGGTTCTCTATGGGTCAGAAAGAGCTTAACTTCAGAGTGATGATATTTTGAGAGCTTGTGTGATCAATTTAATGGGTAATTGAGATGATCACTTTACCTATCATAGAGTTTTCTTACAATTGTAGTTATCACTTTAACATCTAGATGTTTCCATGTGAGGCTTTTATGGGCGAAGAATTATATCTCCTATTAGATGGTTTGAGGTTGGCAAAGCTGGGATGATTGGACTAGACTTGGTTCATCAAACTACAAAAAAATAAAAGAACATCCAAGAAAGGTTGAAAACAATGCAAAGTCGTCTGAAATCCTATACAGATGATATGTGAAGAGACTTGGATTTTGAGTTGTATGAATGGGTTTACTTGAAGGTTTCACCCGTTAAAGGTGTCATCAAGTTTGGAAAGAAGGGGAAACTGAGTCCCTGGTATATTAATCTTATAAAATATCTAAGAGAATTGACAATATAGCTTATGAATTAGAGCTACCATCAAAGGTAGCAGCAATCCATTAGATATTCCACTTTTGTATGTTGAAGTGTATGAGCGATCCTTTATATATTATACCTGCTAAGAATAGTTGTATTATGGACAATCTATATTATGAAGAGACCCAATTCAGATTCTTCATTGTCAGGGTCGCAAGCTGAGAACCAAATAGGTGGCATCGATCAAGGTGTTATGGAGGAACTAATATGTTGAGGATGCTACTTGGGAGGATGAGGAGGATATGAATAAGAGATACTCACATCTCTTTTCACCCAATGAAATTCCAAACCAAGGTACTGACACTTTTCTTGGTACTCTCTATGTGAGTACATTGAATATATGTAAATTGAATATTGGGTGTTTAGTTGAATGTTAGATGTTTCCACCCCCAGTTATACTTAGAGTGATCATTCGAGGATGAATGTTCTCAAGGGCGACATACTTTAACACCTTAGTCTTAGAAAGGGCTAAATTAGAAAGAATGAAAATTAGAGTTGTACAAGTTACCCTTTGCATTCTGAGTTCGGGGTAAACTTCAAACAACCATAACTTTTATATCAGAATGATTTAGGTAGCCCATGAGGTATCAACTCAATGGTCTTTGATCCTCTTTCCAACACCAAGAGATTTCAAAAAATTTAGTTCGGATGAAGGAATTATGACCATATGAATACAGTGTCTCTAGCTAGAGCCTTTTCTTCCATTTTAAGGAGGGGCTTTTGTTTTTTGCTTACCCTATTAATCCCACATGTTTTGGCTTACCCGAATAGGTGTCTAAGCTGATTTAAATCAGTTTTTATTCTTTCAAAAACATATAACAAAGCTAGGGCAAAGTTCAAGAGGAGAAAGTAAGAGGTTTCAACAACTCCACAAGGAATTGGGGAAATCTTCAAGAACTTGGTTCTTTCAAGGTACGTGAGATTTCTCATAGTGATGGATTTTTTCATCCTTACACCAGGAATGTTTTTTCTTTTAGTTAAATGTAAATGAGACCGTTTATGTAAAGGTTCTAGAGGAAATTCTTTGAAGTTCTGCTTCATTCTTTGTCAACGGAGTCATATTAAGTTCTTGAGGTAAGTGTTTTGCGAATGAGTGTTGTGGTTAATGGATTTTTTGTGGAATTCACTGAACCGTTTTGGGTTTATTTAAATTTTTTAAATTGGGTGATGGAATTGTTTTGGGTATGAATTGAATCAAGTTTGAGAGAGAAAAGAAGATGGGGCAAATATATGCGCCAAGGTCTGTGTTGCAAAGAAATTTAGAAGTTTCAGTACCCAAATTATCATCCCCTCTCTGTGCCGTGAAGAGGATACAAAGTCCTTTGTCTCAATAATATTTTTGTGACCAAACTTTAATTCCTTTTCCACGTCACGTCAATGGCCTTCAAAACTTTTCTTCATTTTCTTCTTATTTCTAACCATCTAAGTCTTTATTAATCATTGTGAGATCCTATATCAAAATCATAACTCTTAAACTGACATTTCAGATCTAGTAAAGTTAATAGGAAACTTCAAAAGGTTTAATTTCGTAACAGTTAAGACTTGAAAAAGTTATTTACATATCTATATATATTTATGTACCTATGTTCATAATGGACTAAGAGATAAGTTCATAAGTGCATGTTCTCGAGAATGTAAACACCTCTCATATTTCAAAAAGTATTTCAATTAAGTAAGAATCCTTGTAATGGGTAAATTTAGCATAAAGTTATATCAAATATTTTGGGAGTAGTATTGAGCATTATGTTTGGTTAAAGTCTCTAATTATTTTGATGTCTCATAGAACTACATAGCCAACATAGGATAAGATAGCACTTATTCGCCATGCGATTCCTCGTTGCCTCTAAGAAGGCCAATTAGATGGTACATTAGTCACGATATTATCCTATACCCTAACAAAGTATAGGGGAAATGTGAGGTGACAAATTGTATCATTCCTAGGCTCCTGGTAATGGTTGGTGGTTAGAGAAACTCCCCACAAGTAAAGTATATTATTTTCATATTCTTTCCATTGTATATTATGTTATAAAATTAAAATGGTTTTCATTCCACTTTCAAGTATTAATCCAGTTATGTTACTTTTTGTCATTTAAGAAAGTAAGATGTTAACTCTAAACTTATCGTTTACCAGTACATTAAATGTAATCACGTCATTCGACATGCACAGTTTCATGATGTAAATATAGGTTAACAGGATCATCATCAGGCGCTTTATTGATATCGTTATTCACTCGCCAACATATTTTGGTGAGGACTTCTTGCTTCTTGAAGACTTCATTTTATTTATATTAGTAGCTTTGAAGGTGTCATGGTTCTTTTCCTAACACATATCTTACGTTGTTAAGGGCTTCATTGACAGACTTGATTAGATGTTTCCAGTATTTTCTCAAGATGTTTTGTTTAACCCGTGATTCATGTTAAGTATTTGGTAAGACATTATTGTCAAGATTTTCTTTAATGTCTAATGGTTTACTTATATAAACTTTTGTATACTATAAAATGTCATGTAAGTCATGTAGCCAGGCCAAGGTTTTGCTTGGGGGATTCGAAATGGTTCTCTAGTGTCAGTCACGTCCAGGGTGTAGGCTCGAGGTATGACAAACTTGGTATACGAGCCCAAAGTTAAAGAGCCCTAGGATGTTTATGAAGTCATGTTTGTAGACTATATTCATCTATGTGAATAGCTATACATCTATAATTAGGAGGCTACAACTTTTAGGAAACATTTCACTTTCTTCTACCATTTTCGTGCGATAGAGTTCAATTTTATAAAAGTTTCGTTCTAATTTGTGCTTGCACATATCCTTCAGATCATGCCTCCACGAAGAGTTATTTATGAATGTCACTAAGAAGAATGTTGACCCTCAGGATCAAGAGATTCCAAATGCACCGGAAGTTCAATCGCTTAAAGATATGTCACGAATGTTAAGTTCATGAATGCAATTCAGGTGTTGACTCAAGTAGTGACAACACAGGTTGATCGCCTAAGAGCCAGACATAAAGATGGAAATGAAGCATAGAGAGTCACAGAATTTCTTATAATGAGTCCGGTGGAGTCACTAGGTCAAAACTCAATGAGGATCTAAAAAACTTTGTGGATAAACTTCTTAAGGTGTTTGAGGTCATGCATGTTGTTAATGTTGAGTGTGTAGAGTTTGTTGCTTAAGCTCAAGGGCATTGCTAGTATATTGTTTGATCAATGGAAAGAACAGGGTTGAAGGGGCAATGCTATTGACTTGGGTTATGTTTGAATATTCCTTCTTAGGAAATTTTTTCCCCGAGAAATAAGTTAAGAGAAAGGTGAGAAAATTTCTGAATTTGAAATAGGAATTCAAGAGTGTCAAAGTGTACAACCTCAAGTTCACTCACCTATCCCGCTATGCTGTAGAGATGGTGGTTGGTATGAGGAGCAGAATGAACTTGTTCGTGTCTGGACTATCCTGTGTATCAAGGAAGGTGAGATGATTATGAGGATAGGATACATAGACACAGTAAGGCTTATGATTTATATTTAACAGGTTGAGGAACACAAGTTCAAGGACATGGAAGAGTTGTGTAGAAAAAGGACTAAGGCATCAGATCATAAGTCGAGCCAGCAGAATACTAGGAATATGAACCGATCATCTTTTCAGCAGAGCTCATTTGGACCTGATCCATCGTCAGCTAGTGCGCCTGCACCAACAAACATGAATGATTATAGGAATCATAAATCTTAGAATTTCAGAGTCCAAGGTCTCACTCACATAGTGCAGTACAAGGGTTCCCACACAACTCACGTTATGGTAAGTGTGGTAAGCTCCATCCGGGAGAATGTCGTATTAGTACAAATCTTTGTTACAAGTGTGGGAGGACGAGTCACTTTTCTAAGAAGTGCCTCAAGGATAGGCAGGGAAATGGTGGAAATAAAGCCCAATCTCCTTCAACTACACCAAGAGAAAGAAATATTCGTAAAGGAACTACTTAAAGAACAGGCGGGGCTGCAAACGGTATGTAATCTATAGCTAGTCGCTAGGATCAGGAGAACTCAACAAATGTTGTCATGGGTATGCTTAAAGTCATTACTTATGATGTTTATGTCTTGCCTCTTGGTGTAAGTCTTTCGTTTATAGCTTTATATGTAGCCATGAAGTTTTGCATTTCCCCAAAAATCTTCTTGAACCTTTTAGTGTTTCCACACAGGTTGGTGATTCTATTCAAGTGGATAGAGTCTATCATGATTTTACCATATTTTTCAAACACATGGATACAATGTTTGATTTAGTTGAGCTAGATATGGTGGATTAGTCAAGTTCCAGTTTCCTAATAACTAGTTATAGAGTGGAAAAGTAGTTCAACAATGCCTAAGTGTAGGTTTATTTCATACTATAAGGCTGGAATGTTAGTTTCCAACGGGTGAATCTATCACTTAGTCTGAGTTAATGACATTAGTGTTGAGACATTGTCTATTCAATTAGTTCAAATTGTGAGTGAATTTCCAGAGGTATCTACAGATAATCTTCCCGAGTGCCTCCTGAGATAAAATTTGAATTTTATATAGATATCATTCATGATACTCAACTTATCTCTATTCAACCATAAATAATGTCATCAGATGAGTTTTCAAATCTAAAAGAACAGTTTATAGATCTCTTTGAGAAATGTTTTACTGGGGAGCTCAGGTCTTATTTGTGAGAAAGAAAGATGGATCTCTCATAATGTGCATTGATTACTGTCAATTCAACAAGGTCACTATCAAGAATAAGAATCCACTTTAGAAAATCAATGATCTTTTCAATCAAATTCAAAGTGCCACTTATTTTTCAAAGATAGACCTCAAATCTGCCTATCTCAGTTGAGAGTAAGATAAAGTGACATCTCTAAGACAGTATTCGGGGCCTGTTGTGGTAATTATGAGTTTCTTGTGTCTTTTGGCTTGAATAATGCTCTTGCAGTGTTCATGCACATCATGGATAGAGTTTTTTTGACTTATCTTGACATGTTTGTTATCTTATTTTTGATGAAATTCGGATTTATTTGGGGAATGAGGATGATCATGCTAGTTATCTCAGAATAGTTCTCCAAACTCTCAAGGATAAAGAGTTATATGCTAAATTCTTCGAGTGTGAGTTTTCGCTTAGGTCCGTAGAATTCTTAGGATACATTGTTTCTAGTGATTTGATTCAAGTTGACACTCCAAAGATTGAAGTAGTGCAGAACTGGACCAGTAATCATATCGTCAACTTATATCAGGAGTTTCTTGGGATTGTCCGGTTATTACAGAACGTTTGTCGAGGGGTTTTGATATATTTCATCCCCATTGCAAAGTTGACTCAGAAGATAGTAAAGTTTCAATGGTCTGAAGTTTGTGAGAAAATTTTCAAGAATTAAAAACGTGATTGACTATTGCCCAGTGTTGACCTACCGGAGGGTATGCAAGGCTTTATTGTGTATTCTGATGTGTCCAGAGTTTGAATCGGTTATGTATTGATGCAAAATAGCGAATTTATAGCTTATGCCTCTGGACATCTTAAGATTCATGAGAAGAATTACCCGACTCATGATCTTGAGTTGGCTATTATAGTATTTTCTTTGAAAATATGGTGTCACTATCTCCATAGTGTTCATGCTGATGTGTTCACCGATTACAAGAGTCTTCAATGTGGTTTTAGTCAGAAAGAGCTTAACCTCAAACAGAGGAGTTGCTTAGAGTTACTCAAGGATTATGACATGAGTATCCTCTATCACCCTAGTAAGGCTAATGTTGTTGTTGATGTTTTGATCAAGTATCATAGGAATAGTATTGCCCATGTTGAGGAAGGCAAGACAGAATTTGCAAAGTCATGCACACACTTGCACAATTAGGAGTCTGGTTGTTGGATTTTAATGAAGGGGGAGTGGAGGTGATGAATGGGGATCAATCATCACTAGTGTCTTAAGTGAAGGAGAAACAATACCAAGACCCTATTTTGCTTGAATTAAATGAAAATGTTCATAAGGTTGGCGATGGATTTTGAACAAGGAGGAGATGGTGTATTGACATAGCAAGGTAGATTCCGTGTACCTAGGGTGGACGAATTCCAAGAGAGGATCACGGAAGAAGCTCATAGCTCAAGATATTCAATTCGTCCTGGTTCCACAAAGATGTATCATGACTTGAGAGAAGTCTATTGGTGGAGTAGTATGAAGAGTTGTATTGCAGAGTTTGTTGTTAAGTGCATGTATTGTCAACAAGTTAAGGTAGAGTACCAAAGACCAGGTAGTATGTATCAGAATATAGATATTCCAAACTGGAAGTGGGAGATGATCAATATGCATTATTACTGGTTTGTTGCGGTCTTGCAAGCAACATGATTCGACTTGGCTGATCGTAGATCGAATGACTAAATAAACCCATTCCCTGTCGGTAAAGACTACCTATTTAGCAGAAGATTATACTAGATAATATAGTTAAAAGATAGTCATACTTCATGGGGTTCTGTGTCAATCATTTCAGATAGAGGTTCACAATTCACCACACAACTTTTGAAGTCTTACTAGGAGGGTTTGGGTTTGAAGGTAAACTTGATTATTATTTTCCATCCTCAGAACAATGGCCAAGCTAAGTGCACAATTCAAACTTCAGAGGATATATTGAGGGTGTGTGTGTTCGAGTTCAAAGGGTAATTTGGATGATCACTAACCTCTCATAGAGTTTGCTTACAATAATATCTATCACTCTAGAATCTAGATGGCTCCCTATGAGGCTCGTTTTGGGCGAAAATGTAGATCTCCTATTGGATGGTTGGGGGTTGGCGTAGCTGAGTTGATAGGACAAGACTTGGTTCATCAAACTATGAAATAAGTTAAAAGGTTGAAAATAGCATTAAGTCGTTAGAAATCTTATACAAATGTTAGGAGAAGAGACTTGGAGTTTGATGTAGATTCCTACGTTTACTTGAAGGTTTCACCGGTCAAGGGTGATATAAGGTTTGTCAAGAAAGGGAAACTTCGTATCATGTATATTAATCCTTATAGGATATCAAAGAGAATTGACAATGTAGCTTATAAGTTGGAACTACCATCAAAGTTAGCAACATTCCATCTGTATTTCATATTTATATGTCGAAAAGTTTTATAGGAGATCCTTCACCTATTATACCTATTGATAATATTGGTATTAAGGACAATCTATAAAGTATATAGGAGATCCTTCACTTATTATACCTATTGAGAATATTGGTATTAAGGACAATCTATCTTATGAAGAGATTCTCGTTCAGATTTTTGATTGTTATGTTCGCAAGTTGAGAACCAAGGAGGTGGCATTGTTCAAGGTCTTATGGAGGAAGAAATTTGTCGTAGAAGCTACTTGGGAAGTTAAGGATCATATGAAGTTGAAATACCCACATCTCTTTGCTCCCGGAGAAATTCCAAACAAAGGTACTAAGAGTGATCTCATTTGAGGAAAAATGTTTCTAAGGGGGAGATATTGTAACACCTCGTTCTAAGAAAGGGCTAAATTCAAAAGAACTAAAATAATACTCGTATAAGTTACCCTTTAAATTTTGAGTTTTGAGTCAATTTAAAACGACCAAAACTTTTATCACATAATGCATTATGTGTCCAATGAGGTATCAAATTTAATAACTTCAAGTCCACTTTCCAGTACCACCAAGTTCTGTTCAAATCTAGTTTGGATGAAGGAGTTATGCCCATTCTAGTGCAACCTCTATATCTAGAGCCTTTTCATCCATTTTAAGGAGGGACATTTTGGTCTTTTCATTACCCCATAAAACCCACAGGTTTTGGCTCACACAAATAGGGGTCTACGCTGATTGAAGTCAGTTTTCATTCTCTCAAAAATATTTAAGCAAGTCAGGGCAAAGTTCAAGAGGAGAAAGGAGGACGTTTCAAGAACTCTTCAAGGTTTTGGAGAAATCACCAAGAACTTAGTCCTTTTGGTGTATGTGAGGTTTCTCATAGTGATGTATTTGTTCATCCTCACGTGAAATGATTTTTGCTAAGTAAATTTTGTACGTGAAATCGTTTATGTAAGGTTCTTCGGGAAATTCTTGAAATATTGTTTCATTTTTTGTGAATGGAGTCATGTTGAGTTCTTGAGGTGAGTGTTTTTTCGAATGAGTATTGTTCTTGATGTGTTTTTTCGAATGAGTGTTGTTCTTGATGTATATTGTGTGGGTTTCATTGTAAACATTTCGGGTCTATGAAAAATCATGAAATTGGGCAATAGAATTGTGTTGGTATGAATTGAATCGTATTTGGGAGAGAAAAAGAAGATCGAGCAAAAATATACGCCCAGGTCCACGTTACGGATGCATTTAGAAGTTTAAGTACCTAGATAATCATTCCCTCTCTGTGTTGCGTAGAGGATACGAAGTCCTTTGTCACAAAAATATTCCACGACCAAAGTTTCATTTTCCTATCAGCGTCACACCAATGGTCTTCAAAACATGTCTTCGTTCTCTTCTTATTCTAACTTTCTAAGTCTTCATTAATCATTGAGAGATCCTATATCCAAATCATATCTCTTAAACTCACATATAAAATCAAGTGAAGTTAAGAGTAAAGTTCAAAAGGTTCAATTTCATAAACAATTAAGAGTTTCAAATGTTATTTATATGTCTAGCGATATAGTTATGTACTTATATTGATTATCAGACTTGAAAGATAATTTCACAAATGCATGCTTTCAAGAACGTAACAATGTATCATGTTTTGATAGGTATCCAAATCAAGTAAGAAGTCCATTCCTTGTAATAGGTAAATTGAGCATAAAGTTATATCAAATATGTTGGGAGTAGTATCAAACACCGAGTTGAGTTAGAGTCTCTTATGATTCTGAAGTCCCACAGAACTACGTAGCTAACGTAGGATAGGATAGCATAAATTTGTCATGTGATTCCTCACTATCTTTGAGAAGGCCAATTAGATGGATCTATAGTCACGATATCATCTTATACCCCGACAAAGTATAGGATGACCTGCAATATGAGGCAAAATGTTGTATCGTAACTTGGACCATGGTAATAGTTTTCGGTTAGAGAAACTTCCCACGAGTAAAGTGTATTATTTTTTTGTTGTTATCATTGTATATTGTGTTGTAAAGTTAAACTATTTTTTATTCCATATTTCATGTATTGATCCCTTATGTTATATTCAGTCATTCAAGCCAGTAAGTTGTTTACTCTAACCTTATCACTTACTAGTACATTCAATGTACTAACGTCATTCGACTTGCATTGTTTCATGATTCTAATACAAGTACTCAGGATCATCAACATGCGCTTACTTGAGATCGTTATCCACTCACAGACAAATTTTAGTGAGGTCTCTTTTCTCTTTTCTTCCAGGAGACCATTTTATTTCATTTAGTAGCTTTGGAGGTGTCACGGGTCTTGTCCCAACATCTATCTTACTTTGTTAAAGGTTTCACAGACAAACTTAATTAGACGTTTCCAGTATTTTTCTCATATTTTTGCTTAACCCGTGATTCATGTTAAACATTTGGCAAGAAATATTCCTAGGAATTTCTTAAATGTCTACGGGTTTACCTATAATTTCATGTAAGTCATGTAGTCAGGACAAGGATTCGCTTGGGGATCAGAAATGGTTCTTGAGTGTCAGTCCAGGGTATAGGCTCGGGGCGTGATATTAAGTTTACAAAGATATTAAGAAGATGAATAAAGTAAAACCACAATTAATGAAAGAATACATTAAAAATAAATTCAAGTAAAACTCCATTCAGATGTATCCCCGACCCAGGAAAACTTTCACATCTTGAACTTTTATGTTCAAACTTTGTTTGTTATCAAGACATACGAACAAAGTACAAAAATACAAAATATATAGTACCACTTAGAGGAATTAATTTCAACAAAAGAACAATAACATTATAGGCAATAGTGAATCATGTACATACCAACAAACACAACATCACACGCAGCAAGAGGGAATGTAGACTGACATACATGCTTTGTTTTACTCATAATAATCACACAAACTTAAATAAATAGGCACACACAGTGGAACAGAGACTAATACAGTTGATTCCATTTAGACCTCATGATTAATAAAGTCTGTGAAATAATATACGAATGCAATACAAGAAATTGAATTGATCAAAAAAAAAAAAACTAACCTGTTAGAGAGATTAATTATTCAGCAAAGTAAACTTGATTCTTATTTGATTCGAAGCAGCAAACTCAATCTTATTGGATTGTTAAAGCGTGATCCTCAAAATGAGAGGAGAAGTCCCTTTTTATAACACATATGAGGTCAAACAAATAAAAGAGAAGAGAATTAATTAAGAGTGAATTATGGAAAATGCTACTTAAACAGATTTTGAGAATAACTTTTTTTTAAAAAAAATAAAGCAAAAAAAAAAACTTAAAAGTGAACAAATAAAATATGTACGTACATATAATAAAAGGAAAAATAATTTATAAAAAGCAATCAATCCATTTACCTAAATTATATGCATAAGCAAGCAAATCAAGTTTATATACCTAGAGAATAATGCATAAATCACGAGGATAAGTACTTAAATAGAACAACTAATAACAATCAGAAAAGAAGGAAGATATTCTCGCAGACAAAATTAAGCAATATTACTATTACGAAAAAAAAATTGAGGGGACAGGGAATCATTATTGACCATGAATAACAAGTAACCATCATTTTAAATTTGGATAATGCACAAATATCCCCTCAATCTATTACCCAAATCTCAGAGACATACTTATACTATACTAAGATCCTATTACCCCTGAACTTATTTTATTAATAATTTTCTACCTCTTTTCGGCCTACGTGCCACTATCTTGTGGGCCCAACGCTAGTTGACTTTTCTTCAAGCTAGTGTCACGTAGACCGAAAAGGGGTAGAAAATTACTTATAAAATAAGTTCAGGAGGGTAATAGGACCTTAGTATAGTATAAGTGTGTCTCTGTAATTTCGAACATAGGTTGAGGGGTACTTGTGCATTATCCCTACTATATTAAGTAACACAATATGAATCAGTTATCATGCTAAAATTTACCATTATTGATGCAGCACTACACCAGTATGAATCTGAATCAAGTTATTCATATTAGTGAAACGATGCTTACAATAAAAAATTCTCAAAATCAAACACCATAATCAAAAAGCCAATTTAGACCATAATTAAATATATACAAAGTTAATGAGACAAAATCACTGATATGAGTGAAACGAATAAGTATCAATGAGTTTCACATCATTATTAACAAAAGAGATCAAAACAATAGTAGGCTGATCTAAAGCACTAAGATATTTAGAATAAATTTATGAAGAACTTGATAAGAAATAATAAAGTTTAAAAAATATTTTTGAACTTTTTGAATTATTAAGATAAATCAACAACAAGATGTGTACCTTGTAATTCACAGTGAAAATCGTCTAGCTGCTTCTTTGACAGGCTGGTGTAAGTCCGTCTGTGAATCACTAGGAAACAAAGATCTTTGTTTCTTGATTGATCGCTTGTTTTTAGTTTTTTGTTTCACACAATTTCCTCTGTATTTCCCGTTTCACGTACCTTAGAAAAATGCTCCCAGTAAGAGTCTTCTAAGAAGAGGTTGAACAGTCTGTCTTATCCTTTTAAACGGATTTATCAAAAATTAATTATTTAATTAATTAATTGGATAAGGCATAAAACAGATCAGGTCGAGTCGAGTCGGTCCACATGGACGACCTATGACCCAAAACTTACATCTCCCACTTTGCATATGGTGGACAAGACCCAAGTAAACATAATATCAATCAGACACACAATTCATACAAAAAATAGTTCGTGCGACCTGTGAGCATGAAGAGCTCATCGTTAAGGTTTTACAAGCCCTATATATGAACTCAATCACATGTGGAAAGAATTGACTACTATTAAAGGACACTATTACTCACAATACCCTAGACGTCATTCGCTACTTCAGTAGTTACTTATTCGATCCTTCAACCTCTTAAAGAGGTGAACTCGAGTTCATGTTAACTTTATCCACACAATTACACTTGAGTGTAATAGTCGGCTTATGTATACAAGATGAATTTTTCATTTAATCATCTTCCCTTATGACTTGAATCTATTCGTTCCATATCAACTGTTTTTCTGGACATATAATGCATTGTCGAATCGCTCATGGATATTAGGAACATGCTAAAGTAGCAACACCGATTTAAAATTCAAAAAAAACAAAAGGTCAAAAGGTATTTCATTAAAAAGTTCATTTAACTTTTCTGGGTCTAATAGAATGAAGAAGCAGAGAATATTCTTTCATTGACCCATTGATCGCTAGACACATGTGGTATGAAGCACGTTCTACGATGTTTACACCTTAAATTGGTGTATATGTCTCATTTTATTAATTATTCAACATCGTACAGACCTTGGTCTAAACATCTCCAGATGTTTAACCCTAGTTTCTCTTTTTAGTGATCCTTAAGCTCATTTCTTGAAGAAACTTTTGTCTACATCATAAAACAAGTCATAAAATGGTGATGAAATTCATCTTTTCACATTCCCCAACGTAAGACGCAATTTCTCGTGTGAGAGAGATAATCTCGCGACTTGCTCGATACATTTTATATCATACGTATTATCACATGCATACTACATTTAAACAAAAATTCAATAGTTATTTATAGAAGAGAATATCATAACAATCAAGTTAGTTTACTATACTAAAATATTACCATACTTTATGTAAACCTAGAGCCTTAACATGTTTTTCAAACAAGTCTCTAGAGATGATCTTAAAAAAATCAACTATCATTTCACGTTTATGAATGTATTGTAAAGTTATTTCTCCACTTAACACTATGTCTCTCACAAAGTTATACTTGATGTCAATGAGTTTGGTTCTTCTATGATACTTAGGGTCCTTTATGTACAGGATTGTTGCTTGACCATCATAATATAGAATCATTGAACCCTTAGAATTCTTTGCAATACTCTAATGTTCAAAGAATCTCTTTGACCTAACCACTTTTTTGTAATGCAAACGCACATGCCATAAATTCAGATTTCATGGTTGAAAGAGTCGTGCGGGCTTGCTTCTTACTTTTCCATGAAATAGTACCGCCATTTAGTACGAAAACAAAATCAGATGTTGATTTTCTATCATCCCTGCAGTCCAATCAGCATCTGTATAACCTTTTATGAATAAATCAGATCCACTATAACATAGTGTATGATCTGCAGTTCCCTTCAGATATTGGAATATTCACTTTACTGCTTTATGGTGATCGTTTTTAAGATTAAATTGATTTTTGTTAATAGACTCACGGCATAACAAATTTTTGTGCGAGTACATATAATAGCATACATCAAATTCCCGACAGCACTAGAATAAGGAACTCGAGATATGTCTTTCTTTTCTTTTCTTTGGACACATTTTAAGGCTTAATGTTTCACCCCTTGCTACAGGAGTATCCATGGGTTTGTAACCATACATTCGAAAATGTTCCAATATTTTTTTATATAAGTTTCTTAAGATAAATTTCATGGAGCGATTTCTTTGGATTTTAACACCCAATATGTAGTCTGCTTCACCCAAATCTTTCATATCAAATGATTTTGATAGTCATGACTTGATAGTTTTTACATACTCCAAATTATTTTCAACCAATAAAATATCATCTACGTAAAGAAAAAGAATTACAAAATTTTCATTGGACCTTTTCACATAGATACAATGGTCTTCATCGATTATGGTGTAATCGAATGACATTACCTCCTTATGAAATCTTAGATATCATTGCCTTGAAAATTGTTTTAGGTCATAAATTTATTTTTTCAATTTACAAATTTTCTTTTCTTGACCTTTAACAACTAAACCTACTGGTTGTACCATGTAGATTTCTTCGCTTAATTCTCCATTGAGAAAAATAGTCTTCACATCCATATGGTATAATTCTAGATCTAAACGAGCAACTATAACTAAAAATAACCGCATGGATGTAAACTTCACACGTGGTGAAAAAATTTCTTCATATTTTATTCCAACTTCTTGAGTAAAACCTTTTGCAACCAATAGTGCTTTGTATCTTCATATTGACCCATCCGATTTACATTTAACTTTAAGAATACATTTATTCTCAATAGCTTTACGTCCTAAGGAAGGTCAAATACATCCCAGATTTTATTGATTTTCATAGACTCTAATTCTTCTTTCATCGCTTTTAACCATTCATCCCTTTCAGGGCTTGATAATGCCTCCATTACAGAATTAGGTTTACCCAATTCTGTAGGAGATAATCCTCAATCTCATAAGATCGTTTAGGATAACCTTTTCTTATACTCTTAAGAATTTGAAGTTCAGATTCCTTTATAGGATCTTGGGATTCATAACTATGACTTGGACCAGGATCATTTCTTGATCCATTGAATTATCAAGTATGTTTGACAAACATAACTGATCTTCTGAATTCAACATTTTGTACAGAGATTCTGCTTCATCTACTTCACCCTTTTGGGAAAATCATTTTCCAAAAAACTGACATCTCGTGATACAATTTCAATAATACTTCCATCCTCCAATTCGTTGATGAAAATATACCCTTTGGAGCGTTCAGAGTACCTTATAGAGATACATTTCTTTCCTTTTTGACTTAGTTTACCAAACTCACCAAATGATCTTTAATATATGTTGCACAACCCCATGGTCGTAGAACATTCAGGTTTGTTTTATGACCAATCCAAAGTTCATAAGGCGTGGAAGACATTTTGTTCAATACGTAAGCCGCAATCAATAATGCATTTCTCCAGAAAGAGATCGACAAATTTTCCAGCGCCATCATTGATCTTATCATGTGTAATAATGTTTTACTCCTTGTTTCAACTACACCATTTTGTTGAGGTGTATAAGGAGTAGTTAATTGTCTGAAAAGTACCATTTTCAGTACATAATTCTTCAAATTGTTTTGACAAATATTCACGTCCTTGATCGGTTCTTAAAGCTTTTATGCTTTCATCTAATTGGTTTTCAACTTCATTCATATATCATTTAAAGCACTCAAGTGCTTCAGATTTATGAAAAATCAAATAGACATAATCAAAGCACGTGAAATCATCAATAAATGTATACCAAACCTTTTCCTTACATTTATTGGACCACAAATATCAAAATGAATTAATTGAAGCGGAAATTTATCTCTCTTAGCCTCCCCAATGGTTTGCGCGTAATCTTTCTAGCAAGGCAATTTTTATAAGTTGATATTTCAATTTTGCCGACTTATTCATTCAATCTTGCCCTATGTGACCTAATCTAGCATGTCATTTCAGTTATTGACATATAATTAGGAAGAAAATTTCAATAATTATACATGTGAAATACACAATCAAGCAAATCAATTCTCATAAAGGTTTGATATTTAAATGTAAAATCAAAAAGATACGTAATCATTCATTCATCATCTATGAATTAAACATTTAACAAAATTTGGAAATTAACTTCTTAATGTGTACACTAATTTATTTTAGACTATAATCACACAGATTTGAATGTCTAATTTTTAAACACCATATGATATTGTGCAATAGAATAATCATTCACTTATCCAAAAAAGTAAAAGAGAATAAAAACTCAAATATTCATATTAAAGCACAATTAAAGATGTTCACTTCAAATTTTAATAAATATAAAAAAATTCTGATAAAAAAAGGAGTATATGGATACATCATGGGTGAAGTTTTACCCATTTAAATCCTATTTTTATATAGTACTTCCATATTTTTTTCACTATCCCAAATTTCGATTCTAACTTCATTCAGTTCATTCTTCTAGTATTCTGGCAAGGAATGATGCAAAACATCATATCCTTCCCTCTTTGTAACTTGAATGTCACTTTCATTAAGCTTTTCAAATTTTACGACAGATCTGGAGGAATCCTATTAAACAACCAAGGGGATCCATCTTCAAAGATTTAAACTCTCTTAAATCTTTTTATTTTTTTTCGAATAGTCCTTTCATTCCTTAATATACTTTGTGTCTCTTTTGGGACACCAATCCGTATGACATCTCACTCTCGGAAACATATCTTACGGCAGGTTGATCTTCGACCTTGTCCTTTTGCTCGACTTTAAGAACTCTCACTTGGAGTAATTTGAACATGTTTCTTTTCAGCCATATCAGAAATTGAAACAAAACGAAATATGATTAATATCATTTAATGTGACACCATACGTCACAAATTTCTCATAAAAGGCAAGTAATTGTTCAAGGAACACAAGGACTAAACAAATACACAAGACCAATAAGATCCTAAAGAGGACACATATAAAAATAATCTTAAATAAGACTCTAATCTAAAAAAAATCCTTAAAAATAC
This sequence comes from Solanum pennellii, assembly GCF_001406875.1. Classification (NCBI taxonomy): domain Eukaryota; kingdom Viridiplantae; phylum Streptophyta; class Magnoliopsida; order Solanales; family Solanaceae; genus Solanum; species Solanum pennellii. The sequence goes on along the minus strand of NC_028643.1, from coordinate 15,185,061 downwards.
GTTTTTTTCCAGTCCAACTTAAAAGTCCATATCTTACTCGTTTTAAGTCTATTTCTCTATTATAATATATTTTCGAAAAACTCAAAACGAGCAGATGATTAAAAAAAAGAACAAGTTTCTACCCAAAAGCTGCACAACAAATTTCAAGATTGCTCCAGATAGATGCCGCTTTTCAGAAACAGTCAAAAAACAACCAATTTTTCAACAATTCGTATCGTACTCTTTTTAATTTTGTTATTCCATTGTAATATGTTTTCTGAAAGTTACGCACAAGTAGAATAAGAAAAAATATGTTTCGACCAAAAATATCTTCCAACCAATTTTCAGATCGCTATTAAACAGAAATAGTATTTTTCTTAAAAACATTCATAATTACTTTCTTAGTAGGACAAGTAATCCTATCTATTTAATGAGTCACAATTCCATATTATTAATCCACAATTAAACGTCAAAAAATATTGAACCTCTTCCAAAAAAAATCTTTCTATTCATTAATTTTTAAATAAAATAGTCTCAATTTTAATTTCTTATAAGCATATAAAGTGAATAGCTAAGAATGCAACACATAATGAGATTAATAGCGATGAGTCTGATACCAATGTTGGATTATTAAGGTAAATCAATAACAAGGTGTGTACCTTGTAATTCACAGCTAAAGACGTTGATCTGCTTCTTTGACAGATTGGTGCTCAAGTCCGTCTTTGAATCATTAGAAAACAAAGATCTGAGTTCACAAAATAGAAGTCTGCTTTGTGTTGATTAATTTTTCTGAGAAACTCACTTCTTTGTTCCTTGACTGATTGCTTGTTTTTTATTTTCTATTTCACACAATTTCCTCTCTATTTCACGTTTTCACGTACCTTATGAAAATTATTCCCATTATGAGCCTTTTAAGGAGAGGTTGAGTAGTTACAAATTATTTATTTATTTAATTAATTGGATAAGACATAAAACAGAATGTGTCAGGTCAGGTTGGTCCACATGGACAACCCACGACCCAAAACTTACATAACTAAAAAGTTAAAACTAGTAGAGAAAATAGAATCAAAAGAAGAATTAGAAACAATATAAGAATATTTTTTCAAAGAAATAAAATCGAACTCACTAAATGCACAGTGACCCCTTAAGGAAATTATTTCCCTCAAGTATCCGAGGTTAATGAAATATATTCTCCCAGGATAGAAAAGGTCTTATTCATTGGTGTATCGATACAAAAACCACGGTGTCAGCAAACCACTCAACGACAATAAAGTACATTTATAATACTAGATTTAGTAGTAGAAGAAGTCCAAAAAAAATTTCAACTAAAATGAGAGGAAAACCCTCCATCTATTAAAAAAACAAAAGGTAGTGTGGAAAGATTTTTACTATGTCTTACCGAAAAGGTCACAAAACTTTGGAAGAGTCAATATTTCAAAAATGTCACAACCTTTCATAAAAGTCATAACTTTTCATAAAAATCACAATTTTTCATTAAAATAGCAACTTTTCATAAAAGTCATAACTCTTCATAAAAGTCGCAACTTTTCATAAAAGTCGCGACTCGTTATAAAAGGTGTAACTCTTTATTTTCCATTCACACCTTTTAAAACCCAACATTATTTTTAGAATACCAGTTCATGCTTAGATCGTATATTCCATTATCGAAGTATATCAAAATCGAACAAAAGAACTAACTAAAGCTGATTTATTAAGATTCATTTTAAGCATGTCAAAATTTTAAAACTTCTTATCGACCAAATCCGTTTCAAATAGTGTTTGTTACCGTCATCACAGCAGCTTGTTGGAGTGGTTTCTTATGTTGTTGTCTCCATCACTCCGACGGAGAAAAATGAAGAGCGGGGTTCGCTGGCCACCGACTCACTAGTCCCATACATGTTCTTCGAAATGGATATTCAATGCTCTTGCTACTTTAGTAGTTTTTGGTGCCTTCGTCGGAGAAAAGAGAAGAGTGGGGCGATAGGTCGAATGGTTGCAAGGATGTCTCACTGGTGCCTTCACATGGTGGTTTCATCAGAGTAGAGAAAGAGAGAAGAGAGGATCGGGGTTTGAGTTGGTGTTAGCTTCATCTGAGATGGCTCTGTGAGAAAGAGAGGGTGGCATTTGGTGGCTGGTTTCGTCGGCCACTAGCACACAGGAGAGAGGAGAAGAGGAGAATATGGTGGCGATTGCCATGGTAGCCTCGCTGGAGATGGCAGAGCAGTGGTGCTCGCAGGTGGTGAGACAGAGAAGAGGAAAAGGGTGAGGTGCGGTGGACAAGTTTTTTGGAGAAATAAGAATGTGAGGTGGAGATTGGATCTCTTAAATATGAAAGAATGAAAATTCAATCTTGATTATTGGTTTAAAGAAAAGTACGACTAGAATTATATCAGGATTGTATATCAAATTGAGATGGATGACTCAGATTAAAAGATGAGAGTTTTTTTAAAATGGAATTGAATCAGAAAGCTATAATTGAAATAAAGTTGGATTTAAGGACGCGCTTGAAATGGATTGAATAGGAATAAAAGGCTATGAATTAAGTAATTTGAACATAAGAGGCTATGATTTAAGGAAGATTAAATGAATTTCTATTTAATTCAGGGTCAGGTACCAAATACTTTTCATTTAGAAAATTAAATATGCAGTGTATTATTCAATTATTTCACCAACTACACAATGCACAAAGATGAGTCCCCATATAAGATTGGGTGAATTGTAGATTCTCTAACATTAGTGGGAGATAATAAATTGAAAAATAAGTTATGTCATCATTGTTCAGATCCTCCTTGAAGAGATAATTTAAGTCAAAAGTCAGATGCATTCGATGACTGTATGTTATAATCTAGTTATAAATATTTCAATAAAAAATTCTAGAAGAACATAATTTATGATATGCTTGAAGCGTGATAGATTACTCGATTCAAAAGATAAAATTTCTTGAAGAAGTAAAGGAACAAAATGATCAAGGTTGTGATGATAATGACACAAAATCTTTAGAAAGAGGACCATAACATAACACTTCATAAAAACTTTGCAAAAATTCATGTACTTGAAATAAATAGAGATCGACAAGTTTTGTCATATTATAGTCTATATCAAATAACCGTCGATAATATTTTAAATATATATAATTTAGCGCTAAAAGATTGTAAATGGTGGCAAGGATCTTGAATTCAAATCCATCAAATGGTATAAATAGATCAATCATTGGACAATATTTATGCGATTCAAGTATATTCTATTTTCCTTTTAAAAATGATATTTGGGACTTATAGTCCATATACCAAGTATAATGTTAGTGGGATACAAATGAGTTATTATGGTACAAATAAAATCGTAAGATATAAAATATGATTAGTACTTTTAAGGCATAAAAGATTTTTGCAGAAGTACTAACATTATTGTATAGAAATTGTTCTCACATGGTAGATGAAATGAGGTTCTCTGTATGACAATATAAGAAAAAAACTTGAAATACATATAATGAATGATTATCATGTTTATCATATATTATTATAAGTGGGAAGCTCCTAACCTCAAAATTGACTTACCATTTTATCCTTATGTTACCCCTAAAATAAATTAATATTAATATCTATTTAATTAATTAAATATTAAGTAAAAGTTATATATAAATTCATGCATCAAATAAGATCTTAATGCATCATATATTCATGTACTAATTAAATGTAGATAATGAAGAGTCTAATAACCTTTCAATTTTAATTTGTAAGATAAGTGGGGGTAAGTGAAGAGTCTATCAAACATACTCACACCATATTATTTATATTCCTTATGTTATTCAAGTTTGTAATCATCTTGCATTCTACAGTAGGTTAGTCTACATCCCTTGTAAAATTTTCATTACCAGTTTGTAATTATAAGAATTCTTAGTATTTTGTTTATTTCTATTCTTTAAATTTCATGCATATTCATCTTCTTTTTATTGAGAAATATGTAAATTATGATAGTTACAAGATGAATATACTCCAATATGAAGTTGTAAGTAAATATTTATTTTTCATATCTCTATCGTTTTGAGTTCTTAAATATAACTTCGTAGTTGATTATTGTATTTTTGTATTCAACCTTTCTTCTATTTTTAGGATATATATAGTAAAGCTAATCACATTTTGTATTTATCATTAATTATTTTGAGGGTAAACATGTTAAATCTCATAGAATAATAATTATGTCTCTTTCATTGTTTGATAATCATTTATCTTTTTAAACCAACATATTTGTACTTTTTTCTTTTTATATGTAATCTCAAATATTTAAAAATTTCATGTACTTAATTGTTATAGAAAGGTACAAAATAAGTGCAAAAGTAAAAATAAAATAAAAAATAATGTATAGTAAAAAAATGACTAAGTGATACATTGAATAATATTGTTTTAGAATTCATTATATATATATATATATATATATATATATATCTTTATTCTTACCATATTCATGTCTTCTTTTCTGTTTGTCTTATTTATTATTGTTATATGATTATAATTTTTTATACATATGATATGTTTCGTCTAGAGTAAGGCATGTGTTGTCTAGAGTAAGTCTACTTTTAACAAAATGTAATTTAATTAGTATGAAAATATTTTTGTATATATATTTTAATGTGATGTCATATCTTTATTTACTTCTTTTTTTTTCGTTTGAAATTGTAATTTTTTCTATAAATTTGATGGCATACCGCCCAAACATTTTGTAATATTTTTCTTTATACGTATCTTTTTTTATAGACAATTTCTTTTTTGATTATTAAAACTTGTGTTTAGTTATTAAAATATATTAATTCCTCTGATAAAATAAAATATTAATTTTCCATGAAGCCTCCAACATCTAACACAATATGTTATGTTATATTTTGTGCAGAGTTATATTCTTATGTTAAACTTACATATGAAAGGACTTAGATTTGAACTTAGCTATATAAATTAAAGTTTTCTTATATCAATTAGGAGACAAACGCGTGATGCACATTCCGAGAACTAGTTTTATGAAAATTCATGAAGGATTTTAAAGCAATTCCATTGAATAGTACCCCAATGGTTATGATATCGCTTGACATAAAGATCAACTGTGATCTCAATAAAATGGTAAGAAAGAACCATGTTATAGTGCAATTGATGCACCTATGTATTGTGCTATTATTATTTCTTATATAACATCACTTTTATCGGTGAAGATATTAGAGAAACAAATATTGACACAAATTATTTATTCTGATTTGTAAGGTTTATTGATTATGGAATTGCAAGAAATTATGAAGTTTGATTTCAAGAAAGTTGTATGTTTTCACATGGAAATACTGTCATATTAAATCATTTCACAAAATAATCAGTTTATTTTCGTACAAGTGAAAGTGTCGCTCAATGTTTGATTGTTGTGTCTAACAAGTCAAATGAGCAATTTGTCTAAACTGACTAGATCATCAACTGGTTGTCAAAAATATATTTGGTCAAGATCATTAACTCTACACATTCAAGAAAAATGTGACATCACTTCGAAAAGAGATAATCCAACAACATTATATGAGAAAAGAACACATATATAACACAATTAAGAAGAGGACACATCAAAGGAGGTAACAAAATATATATTTTATTCTTATTTTACTCGTGATCTTCAAAACAAGGGTGAAATAGTTCAACAAGTTCGTTCAAGTGAAAATCTAACAGATATATATTCACGAAGACATTACCAACTTCAACCTTTGAGAAGTTGATATACAAGATTGTAATGTGTCATTTTCAGATTTTTAAGTGATGTTTTCATTAAGGGGAGTAAATACGCGTCGCACTCTTTTTTCTTTAACTAGGTTTCATCCCACTAAATTTTTCTGGTAAAAGTTTTTAATGAGGCAAATAAAGTGTATTACTACACTTTTTCTTTCACTAAGTTTTTTTCTTTTATTTGTACATCCAATTGTGAGTATTTTAAAATAAATGTCCACACAATATATTTTGTGCCCAAAAAATAAACTCCATGCCTAGTAACTTTGTGCTCAAGTTTTGTAGCTTATATATTTATCCCCTCTTATAATATGAAGGGGAAAAAAATTGAAATATATCTGAACTTTGACTGATATTATTGTTACGATATCAAATTTTTAAAGGACATTTTACCTAATACACTATTTAATAGTGTATTTCAAAGGTATATATGTGTCCACGTGGACAAAAGAATTGCATAATTATAAATAGTAATGTATCCACGTGGGCACAAGTATACTATTAAATAGTTCGAAGGAGAGGGGATAAAAGATCTTCATAAAATTTTGTATCGTAACAATAATTTCCACTTAAGTTAAACTATTTTTCAGACCTTTTTTCTAATATGAAATGATATAAAGAAGAAAAAATGTTCAATAATAAAGAAAAATTACTGCTACATTACGTTTTCTCTTTCCATATTTGTTCCTCTTAATTTCAATATATTATCTTTATTTTATACTCCATTTCTCCCAGACTCGATGCGAAATTTAAGAAAAAAAAGTAAGATTTTTAAAATTTATAAAACAAAATGAATGATAAAAATTTATGTGACTGTAAATAATTTCATTAAAAATAAAAATACACACTTTATAATTAAACTGTTAATTAATATATAAAAGTGTCAATTATTTTTTGTACACAATAAAGATCTTTTACTGATTTTTCAATGATAGATTCAAATAAATAGTAGTGATAAGCAAATGCGTGGTGAATGATGCAAGGAATAGAGAGTAGGAAGATAGTGTAGGTGCACCAAAAGATGGAACCCACAAAAGTCGTTTTGAGCCGTTTAAAAATAGGGCCCCATCCACATCCTCCAACCTATTTTTCCATCACTTGTCAATAGTGATGTTTAGTTTCACTAGTACGTACTACTTTATAAGATTTTCAAATTTATTGACAAGTTTGAAAAATAACACTCTTTTTGACTCCTTTTTCTCTCTTTTTTTTCGCCCTCCGTGTTTGAAATTTATATTAAACTCTCATTAAATTTAGATAGTGGTTTGCATAGCTCAAGCGGGAGTGACAATCTGAATTTTTTTTTTATATTCACGCCTCAATTTCAAGATATCTTATTAAATAAGAAACACTTCCACTAATATGCCACAACACATATTCGTCTCTCTCCTTCTGCCAATTACTGTCTGTAGTTATATTTAATGTGTTTTTCTTGAAACTATAAGAGGGGGCGGGGTCCTCTATCTATATCTTATATCTTATTGTTGGGGTTTCAACATACTCTTCCTTCTCTGATACTCTCCTTTTCTTTTTGAACTTGAAAAGACAGGTGCTTATAATCTGGAAACTTTTTGAGAAATATGAATGCTTCAAAGTTCATCAAATGTGTAACTGTAGGCGATGGTGCTGTTGGCAAGACCTGCATGCTCATTTGTTACACTAGTAACAAGTTCCCTACTGTGAGTTTCTTCTTTCCTTGTTAAACTACTTCTAATCTGGGCATGAGACGAGTGGACTCTGGTAAAGCTTGAACAATCCTTTTTTTTTAGCTAGCTTTTGGAACATGAGTTAAGCAGAAGAGCTAATTTGACACATTCATCAATATTTTTCCCCAAATCCAAATATTTGTTTCATCGACAGTTGTTCCAGTTCTTATTTTGGGGGTTTTCTTGGCAGGACTATGTTCCAACTGTATTTGACAATTTCAGTGCCAATGTAGCTGTGGATGGGAGCATTGTCAATTTGGGTTTGTGGGATACTGCAGGTACTTCAACTTTTATGCAAATAGGTGGGTTGTTTTTTATTTGTACATTGGACTTATGTATTAACTTTGTGGTAAAGGTCAAGAGGATTATAGCAGGCTGAGACCACTAAGTTACAGGGGTGCAGACATTTTTGTACTAGCTTTCTCTTTAATAAGTAGCGCAAGCTATGAAAATGTTCTTAAAAAGGTACTCCTTCCAACACTTACTTTTCTATATCATTGTTTCAACAAAAATGTCTATTTTTTGTTGGTATATCTCTATTATTGTCATTGTCAATGATGCAAAAGTTTAATCTTACTATAAATTGAATGCAGTGGATGCCTGAACTTCGTCGTTTTGCACCCAATGTCCCAATTGTACTTGTTGGAACTAAATTAGGTATGAGTTAAGCTGATATCTCATTTTATTGTATTTTACAAGCCGATGGATATGGAGAGATTTGTTCTTGATTTCCTATTACTAAAGCTTATTCGTTTCTACATTTTTGCTAGACATTCGAGAAGATAATCGCTATCTAGCAGATCATATGGGCTCAAATATTATAACACCTGCCCAAGTGCGTGAATATGTTATTTTGGAATTTGCAAATGCTTTAACAGAGCTGGCACATTCATGACTCAATTGGCTTGAATGCAGGGGGAAGAGCTAAGGAAACAAATTGGTGCAGCAGCTTACATAGAGTGCAGCTCTAAAACTCAACAGGTATTTTAGCTGTGCTAAATATTAACCTTCAGTCTCATTAACTATGTGTTGGCTGCTAGGCGAACTTTCGCTAACACTTGTAATTTGAAATATTTGCCTTTTTAACTTAACTGATTATGGCTGTCAGAATGTGAAAGCTGTTTTTGACACTGCAATCAAGGTTGTGCTTCAGCCTCCTAGGAGGAAGGAGGTAGCGAGGAAGAAAAGGCAAAGAAGCACTGGTTGTTCAATTGTGTAAGTTTAGCATTCTAACATATATTGTTTATCAACAAGAATTGGACCATATAATAACTATATCCTTATGAGTTTACCATGTGCTACATACTTGATTTTGATATGCTTTACTTGAGCCGAGGGTCTACCAAATAACAGTGCCTCTCTACCTTGTTTGTAGAGTTAAAGTTGTGTACACACCACCCTCCTCAGACTCCACTTGTGGGATTAAACCGGTTACGTTGTTGTTGTTGTTGTTGTTGTTCCTTATGAGTTGACCTGACTGCTTACGTACCAACACAATTTGAAACTTAGGGCATGCTTCACCTAGTGTGAATCACAAGATGTAACTCTTTCCATTAGTCTTTTAAACTACCAAAATGAAGGTTGTTAATCCAAAAACTCAACGGTCATTGTAAATTAGACAAATCATGGAAACAAGATATGGTTTTTATGAGGTGCAAAATGTTGTTTCAATGTGAATTAATGCTGATGTTTATTGCAAACTGACTCTGCTTGGAGGTGGTATGTTCAAATTTTATGTTTGAACTATACTATTTGCTTTACCAGGGTTAAGAAGTAACTTGGGATATATGTTTCACTAAACCATCTGAATTGGCTTAAGATTTTCTGATTTTTACAAGTCACAAGACAAAGCAAGGCAAATGTATTTGGCATTTTGTACCGTGCTTTTCAGTTTTGTTCTGTTAGATCCAAATTGTTGAGAATGCACTGAATGCGAATCAATGTTGCTATCCACATGCTTGCTCTTTGTATTGAGGCATCTATGGCTTGCTCTCACTAATTGTATAGGCACTCAGGTGGTGTCTAGTCGGAGTTCATTTAAGTTTTTGCATTTGCTCTACAAATACTTTCAACTATTTGGCGAAGTGATTCTTAGTTCGTAACTTTATAAATGAGAACCATAGTATGTTGCTTGTTGATAGACTATTTGTTCAGTCTCTAAAGTTTCACTTGGTTTCAACAGCAGGGGGATCGTTTGTGGAGGCTGTGTTGCTTAGGAAAGTTTAGGATTTGGTTTTCGTGATATGTATCCTTCCAACATGATCTGACTCAAGCTCTTCCCAGTTGTTTTTTTGCGCTACAAGCCAAAGCTGGAGCTTGCATTATTATGATATAGCTGACGAAGATTGTATTGTATTACCTGTTTTGTAGCACAAACTATTTGTGGAGAAGCAGAGGGAATTGTTGATTTCCTCAAGTTATGTATTTTTAATGTGTTGGTCTTGTGGATACACTGTTAACTTGGTTAAAGGAATATCATCCCAAATGCACTTCTTATCTTTTACGATAAATCATTTTCTTTTTTTTTTTAATTTCAAAGAGAGTACTTTCAAAGAAGACCATAAAACAGATCTCACATTCCGAAGTCCCTTGAACTTGAACCAGAAAAATGACTTCTAAATAAGAAGAAAACGCCACAACTTCATGTCACAACCTATAATGGAGACACAAAATGAACGTAATAAGGAAATACACTGTTTAACAATCTTTTGCGACCGTAATATAGAAGAAATACTGACTAACAACACCTAATCGGAAAAGAATAGTAATTATTTTTTATTTATTGGATTTGATTTAGAAATGTCATCGTTCACCCATTGGCCCAATATAGTTTAGACACTCTTAAAGAGATGATTTTTGAAGGGGTGTACCTAGTCAAGAGGCTTAGAGTCCGTTTGGTCATTCGATAGAAATCATGATTTGAAATTATGAGATAAAGTTGGTAATTTGTTTGGACATGCAATTTGGATGTTATGACTTCTTCTCGAAGCAAGTTAGGGTTCTAAGGATCTTCTAGTCTCCTTTCCAATTTCACCAAGGGTTTCTGTCAAGGTTGTGAGAAATGAATCAATGGGTGCTATTCACCGATTCATTCCCCGAGAAACCTCAAATTTCCATTATGATTCTTGCCTAATTTCAGTCTTTTCATGATTTTGCTTATGGGTTAAATTGATTTCAAGTTTATTCGTCATGATTCATGATTGATCTTATTATACATGATTTGATAAAAATGCAATATTTTCATGAACCCATATAAATATTTTATGATTATGAATCAAGCTTACTATATCAATATGCATGCATTATGGTTACAAGTTGTGGTGTACTAGTCTTAAATATAGTCCTCTCACATAGTAAAAACAATATTCTCACATTAAACTTGTATTTATCATTCATATGACTAAGAAGACGAATCAACGTTATTACTTTAAACCATTTGTTGGTCAATTTGGTTGATAAATAAATTTAATAAAAAATAATAAATTAGGTGAATATAAATGGTAAAGTAGAAATTGATTTGAATTAATAATATTAAATTATATGTTAGTAATAATAATCATTATATGCGATGTAAATAACTTAAAAAGTAATGAGATAATTATAAATTTTATTTGCATGTTTAAACATATATTCCTATAAGATAAATAAAAATGGTTATCCTCGAGCTTGCTAACTAAAAAAAAATATCACAGGTCATTGCCTAGTTTGGATAGTCAAATGCACCTATTCTATGGAAATCATCTATCTTTTCACCTATGATAATGCTTATAAGGCATCAAGGATTGTCGACCAACTATGGGTATGTTTGGTTATTATTGGCGTGAAACATATATTTAACAATCCAGGCTACTATTCTTTAACTAATAAGGGGTTGGTTCTGTAGGAAATATGAAAGGAAAATAGTATATTTAGAGAATACTCAAGTTTATTATAGGCTATTTAAGACCACTTGAGATGATTATGATAATAAATTATATCATTATTTATACTACTCAAAATAGAAAACAAAATGTCTTGCACAAATAACTAATACATGTGTCACAATTTACTAGATACATGTACTACGAAATTCTAAAGAGACTTCTTGAAAAACTAAGAAACAATTTCGGAAGACTAAACATTGATACATTAACTACAACACTCCCCCAGCATTCGCTTGCGTTCTCGAAGATAGCAAAAATTTTCTCTAGAAAGTGCTTTGGTGAAGATGTCAGCAAGTTGTTCTCCTGTCTGACAATAATGCAACTGAATTTCGTCTTTCTCTTGTGCTTCTCGGATAAAATGATACTTGATGGAAATATGCTTTGATCTTTCATGGCTGACTGGATTCTTGGCAATTGCAATTGCTGATTTGTTATCACAATATAGAACAATCCTTTTTTTTATTTTTCACCAATGTCTTCAAATATTCTCCTAAGCCAAATAACTTGAGAAGTAGCCTTGGATGCTGAAACATATTCTGCTTCGGCAGTGGATTGAGTAACAACACTTTGCGTTTTTGATAATCAAGAACAAATACTTGATCCAAATAAGAAAGTATAACAAGAAATACTCTTCATGTCATCTATACTTCCAACCCAATCACTATAAGAATAACCAATTAAGTTCAAATCTCCACCAAATTTGTACATTATCCCATAATCCATTGTTCCATGCAAGTAGTGTAGAACATGTTTTGCAGCTCCAAAATGCACTTGGCTTGGTTTTTGCATGAATCTAGATAATAAACTAGCAGCAAACATATTATCTGGGCCTTGTTGAAGTAAGATATAACAAACTTCCAATCCAGCTCCTATAAAGTGAGCTATTAGCTTTCTTTTCTCCATCATCTTTTCTAAACTTCTCATTTGCTGCTAATGGTATGACCACGACCTGCAATCCATCATTTTGAATTTTTGAAGAATACTTTTAGTTACTTCTTTTGAGAAATGAAAATTCCTTCTTTCACTTGAGAAACTTCGACGCCCAAGAAATAATTTAGCAACCTAAGATCACTCATTTCATAAGCTTGCATCATATCTTGCTTGAAATTTTGCATCATCTTTACGTCATTTCCTGTAAAGAGCAGATCATCCACATAGAGACAAACAATGATAATGCTGCCATGTTCTTTCTTCACATACAAAGTGGCTTCACTTTTACTTCTCTGAAAATTATTTTTCAGAAAGTATGTACCTATTTCATTGTATCAGGCTCTTGGAGCTTGCTTCAGTCCGTAAAGAGCTTTTTTTAGCATGTACACCTTCTCTTCTCCCCCTTGAACAAAAAATCCTTGAGGTTGCTCAACATAAATCTCTTCATCAAGTTTTCCATTCAGAAATGCAGGTTTAACATCAAGTTGTAATATCTTTCATTTCTTTTGTGCAACAACAACAGTTACAGTTCTAATTGTCTCAAGATGAGCAACTGGAGAGAAAGTTCCATAAAAATCATTACTTGTTTTTTGTGTGAAGCCTCTAGCATCCAACCTTGCTTTGTGCTTTTGAATATCTCCTTCTTGATTGAGTTTGATTTTGTAAATCCATTTTAGACTTACAACTTCTCTTTCTCTGGGTATAGTCACAAGCTCCCAAGTATTATTTTTTTTCAATCATCCGAATTTATTCTTCCATGGCTTTCTTCTAAACATCACACATTATTGCTTCTTCATAATTTTCTGGCTCAACACCAACAAAGTTACATCTTTGATAAATGTCACTCAACATTTTTGTTCCTCTTTGAGGCGGTTCTTCATCATCTGAATGTGGGATCTCCCCCTTGAGAGACATCTTCATCTTTATCATACTCTTCTTGATTTGAAGATATGATAGCAGTATTCTCTATCTCTTTATCCTCCCAATTCCATGTTGTTTTTCATAAAAAATGAGATCTCTACTAACAACAAGTTTTAGTTTTGACATTGAGAATCCTATATCATTTTGTTACATCACTATAACCAAGAAAGATACATTTTTTACTTTTTTTTCATCCAATTTTGTTCTTTTTTCACCAGGTACATGAGCATAGCAAATACATCCGAAATTTTAAAAATGACTTACAGAAGGTTTAACTCCACTCCAAGCTTCAAGTGGTGTCTTATCCTTTAGTGCCTTTGATGGACACCTGTTAAGGATGTGAACTCCAGTATGCACTGCTTCTGCCCAAAAATATTTTGGCAGCCCTTTCTCATTAATCATAGTTCTGGCCATTTCAACAATTGTTCTATTTCTTCTTTCAGATACACCATCTTGTTGAGGAGTATATCCTGCTGTAAGTTGCTTCTGAATGCCTTCATTTTTGCAATATTCTTCAAATTCTCGACTTGTGTATTCACATCCTCTATTACTGCGAATGATTTTGATGCTGCAACCTTTTGCTTCTCAACAAGGGCTTTAAATTTCTTGAATGTAGTAAATGCTTCTAACTTTTCTTTCAAGAAATAAACCCAAGTCATTCTTGAGAAATCATCAATAAAGATTAGAAAATATCTTTGACTTTCAAGAGATGGAGTCTTCATTGATCCGCAAATGTCGGTGTGGATTAGTTCCAAAAATACACTTGCTCTCCAAGACCCCCCTTTTCGAAAAGACTTCCTATGTTGCTTTCCCATTATACAACTTTCACATGGATCCACCTCAGTATGTATCTCAGGAAGGACTTGCACCATGTCCTTTTGCTTGAGAAACTTTAAACCATGAAAATTCAAGTGACAATATCTTTTGTGCCAAATCCATGAATCATCTACAATTTCATTTATTTAATGCATTGTAATGAAATTGCAAAAGGAAGTTTCTATTTATCATCTTTACTTCAACAATGACTTGATTTAGCTTAATTTGTTATAAATCTTGCATTAATTATCTATAAACACAAGAGAATAACCATTTTCCATGAGTTGACCAACATTAAGAAAATTTTCTTCCAAATTAGGAACATAAAGAACATCATGAATTTGCTTACCGCTTCCTTCATGTTGATCGAAATAGACCTTTACCTTTCGCATCAACTAAGGCTTCATTACCCATTCTCACTTTAGTAGTGATGCTATTATTAACTGAGAGGAAAGCCTTTTCATCTCCAATCATGTGATTACTACAACCACTATCAACATACCATTCGTTGCTTTTGTAGAAGCATCAGATTTAGAAGCAAAGAAAAGGTTTTCTTCCCTTTCTTCCTCATGCTTTTTTGCAAAAATTTGTTTGGTCCCGTTTCTTGTGCCAGCAATCCTTTTCAACGTGGCCAAACTTTTTACAAAAGTTACATTGGGTCTTGCCTTTGTGCCAACATTTTTCTACATTGAATTAGTCTTTTTGCAAACTTTACAAAAAGACTAGAGTTTTTCTCACCTTTTTCTTTAACCTTCTTGGAAGAACCATCATGATCCTGCTTCTTTTTGACTTGTAATTCTTCTTCTGTTGATTTTTTGAGAAATTTTGAGAATTCTCATTTTTTTTAGAATGGAAAGTCGTCTCTTTGGGTTGATCTTCACGAAAAGATCTTCGCTTCTCGTGTGCACGAAATGATCTAACTATCTCTTTGATGGAAAGCTTAGAAAGATCTTTCGTCTCCTCAGTGATAGCAACAATGTACTCATACTTTTCTTTGACACTAATTAGAATCTTTTCCACAACGTGTTGATCAGAAATTGTATCACCATGATTTCTCATTTCATTAACAATATTCATGACTCTTGTGCAATATCATCAATTTTATCAGATTCTATCATCTTCAAATTTTGAAACTCTCTTCTAAGAGTTTGAAGATTTATAGTGCGTACCTTTTCTTCACCATACACCTCAGTTTCTAGAGAATCTAAAGCTTCCTTTACAGTCTCACAAGTATCAATTTTTGCAAAATATGCTCTTGAGACTCCCATTTTGATTTTGATCAAGGCTTTTGCATCTTGACGATACTTAACCTCAAGATTTTTCATCTCTGCTGCTGTGAGATCACCATCGTTGTCTATCTTTTCAAAGCCATTTGCAATAATATTCTAAAAACCTTTTGTTTTCAAATGTGTTCTCATTCTTATCTTCCAGTATTCAAAATCAATTCCATCAAAAAATGGAGTAACAACAATTAAAGAATAAGCACCTTCATTTGTTTTGGATGCCATATTTTTTTTCTTCACCTAACCCCAAATTAAGAACGAAAACCTTCTCTAATACCAATTTGTAGGAAATATGGAAGGAAAATAGCATCTTAAGAGAATGCTCAAGTTTATTATAGGTTACTTAAGACCACTTGTGATGATTGCTACCATCAGCTACATCACTATTTATACTACTCAAAATAGAAAATAAAAAGTCTTACACAAATAACTAAATACATGTATCACAATTTACTAGATACATGTACTACGAAATTCTAAAGAGACTTGAAAAACTAAGAGACAATTTCGGAAGACTAAATATTGATGCATTAATTCCAGCAGGTTCAACCTCTTTCATGCTAACATATATTTACCTTGAACCTCATAGTCCAAGCCTAAGAGTTTTGTCAAACCCTTTTGATGTAAAGCAATCGTCACTCGTTGTTCAAGAAAAAACTTGAGGGTATGGTGGTCTGTTATGATAATAAAGTGAGCACCCTTTAAGTAGTATCTCCACTTCTCAACTGCTGATAGTAGAGCCATGTACTCCTTCTCATAAGTGGATAATCCCAAGTGTTTATTAGCTAAAGTCTTACTAAAATAGGAAATTGTTCTTCCCCTAAGCAGGACAACTCCAATCCCTTTAGAATAAACATCTATCTCCATAATAAAGGGTTTTGTAAATCAACCAATACCAGGACATGAGCAGGGGTCATTGCCACTTTAAGTTGTTGAAATGCCTTCTCATATTGGTCATACCACCTAAAAGGATTTTTCTTCAAGAGGTTGGTGAGGGGCGTACTAATTACTCTTTAATGCTGAACAAACCTCCTATTATACCTGTTAGGGTTAGAAACCCCCTCAAGGCTTTCAATGATTTAGGTTTAGGCCACTTGTCCATAGCTTGTATTTTTGAGGGGTCGGTAGCCACTCCTTACCCAATGATAATATGCCCCAGATATTCAACTTTAGACTACCTAAAGGAGCATCAAGACAATTTTGCATATATTTGCTCTGACCTCAGTATTGTTAGTTTGTCATTGAGGTGATGTATGTGTTCTACTATGAAAGTATTAAGACCAATATATCATCAAAGAACACAAGGACAAATTTATGTCAAATACTTCTGAAACACGTGATTCATCAGTGACTTAAATATGGGAAGAGTATTAGTTAACCTAAAAGGCATGACTTTATACTCAAAGTGCACAAAATATGTTCATAATGTTGTTTTGTAAATGTCCTTAATTTATCAGCCATTCTTATCTGATGATACCCCACTTGCAAATCAATCTTAGAGTAGATACAAGAACCATGCAACTAATCCATGAGGTCATCAACTAAAGAAACAGGAAATTTTTCTTTAATGGTCATAGAATACAGTGCTCTATAGTCAATGCAAAACCTCCAACTCTTGTCCTTCTTTTGGACTAGGAGAACAGTGGAGGAAAATGGGGTGACTAGGTTGTATGATCCCATTAGACATCATATTTGCCACCTGTTTCTCAATTTCATTTTTTTGAGAAAAAATTGTACCTGTAAGGCATGATACTGATTTGTATTGCATCTAGTTTCAAGGGGAATGAAGTGGTTATGATTCCTTCTAGGAGGAAGTGAATTGGGCTCGGCAAATACATCTGGAAATTACTGTACAACTGTTGTAATCCCCACATGCACTCTTTCTGGTTCTTGATGTTCTGTAGCTGAAATTGCGAATAAATGAGCACATATGGATTGACCCTTTTTGAGCAATTGTTTCGTCCCATTAGTAGACATACTCTTCAATTCACCTTGATGATGTATACCTTTGAGCTCCACACTTTACTCTTTCTGGATAACCTGCATTTTGTACTTGATAAAATCTAACAATATTGGGTTGTGAGCCTTCATCAATCTCCTCCCAAAATCATGTCATTACCTCCCAGCCTAAGTAATATAACTGAATCTTCAAACACAATTCCTAGTATCTTCCACTGAAACTTCTTGCGAGAATGTAACCTCATGATGTGATTGCCATCTGCCACCGTAACTCTCATGGCTCTAGCCTCTGATAGACACATCCCATCTTTTTGGCAGTCTCTAGGTCTAAAAAATTGTGGGCACTTCCTAAGTCTTACAAACTAGGAAGTGCAGTCTTCCATTTTGATTCTCCGCTGAGCTAAATAGTATATTTGGGACCTTCAGATTTAGAGAGTGCATTTAGGCTAATATCTTCTTCCACCACTTAATAGCTCTTCTCTTATTCTAAAATAACTGCATCTACTTCTTCTTGGTTTCCACTAGGACCTGGATCATGTTGCTCCTCTAACCCCATGAGGGCACTATTCTTTTTTCATTTGGACTAATGACCATAAAAGTATTTATCTTCACATTTATAACATATCCCGTTATTCATCATAGCATCTAGACCTCGACTTCCTTTGTCCGCTTTGTCTCACAACATTCCCCCCTCTATTGATATATTGGGAGATGCCTTGGATTGGAGCTCCATTGCTCACTCCTTAGTTCCAAGATGTTTTGCTCCTCTTGTTTTTGGAAATCAATGACCTTTTACTAGTACCTAGACATCTCCACAAACTGACTCATAGTGAAAGGATTAAGCAATTTCACAGTATGACTTATGTCTTCCTTGAGTCCTTCCACAAAGAACTCCAGCATAGTGGGGATTCTGATCGTCATCCAAGTTTTCAAGTCTTCAAATATATACATATACTCATTTATTATACCTTTTTGTTCTACCTTCTTTAACTCCCCAACATGGTTGAACATGTTGTTCTCAACATCTTGAAATCTTTTGCACAACTCATCACAAAATTCTTGTCATCCAACCCTATGTTTGCTCAACTGGTAATACCATGGTTTAGCCCTTCCACTTAGGTGAAGAATTGCATCTTACAGACTTTGTCCTAGGTCACCGATGTTAATATAGTGAAAAAATTGCTCACATCTCCGTAACCACGAACAACGATTCAATCTATTGCTCTGTCCAAATAGGGAAACTCCACCTTTGAATTATATGATGAGGTTTGTCCATTACTATTGGATTTACAAATTGATCACCATTCCTCCATGGGTGAACTACCCAGTATCCCGGCGTGAGGTGGCACCAATCTACCCATCATATCATCCAAATTTCTACCCACATCTTCCAACTTGGAATTAGTGGATCTGAGTTTCTGATGTGTCTCCTCCATGTGTGTGTAGTTGTCCTTCGACTTTTATGACATTTTCTTTCATGCTTTAGATCGACTATCCGCAATATTTATCCTGCGCCTTTGGTGCCAAAAATTGTGTTGATACCACTGGTGATGCTAATTGCAATTGCAAGAACTTGAGAAAGAATCTTTTATTGATTGAAAGTCTTACCGTTACAAACTACAATTCGTACTAAAACTAAGCTAGTCTTGAGTTGAACTCCTTCTAACAATGGTGACTATTCTGTAGAAGATTATGATAGAGGATTTCGAAAGAGATGCGAAGAAGAAGTAGTAGTAGAAGAAGAACAAGAGAGAAGAGAAATAGATTTACCAGATTTTTTTCATAACTCCTCAACCCAATCAATTGGTGGCTTATTTAATTGGCTTAATTACTAGAGTGAATCCTTTTTTAAAAATTAATTACTTATTTTAGATATACTGTTTAATTATTATTATTTATAGCAATATATAACAATACAATATATTTTTTTAATTTTTCTATCTTGCCTCTTTTTCTTTTTTCTTTCTCATAATACTATATATTTTATTAAATTTTTCTATCTTGCCTCTTTTTCTTTTTTCTTTCTCAGCTTTCAAATTTTTCTCTTTCTGGCTCCTTTCTTTTAGTTTTTTTTTGGTAGAAATTTTCTTTTAGTTGCTCTTTTTCTCGGCTTTCTTTCTTGTTTTCTTTTTGTTGCTATTTTTTTTCTCTTTCTTTTGGTTGCTGTTTTGCCGTTTATTTCTCTCTCTATTTTCTTTCGTAGATTAGTCAATGATTCGTAGAATCAATAAAATTTGTATTCATAATTAACTAATTAATTAAAAAAATATTTTATTTGTAACAAAAGAAGATACATAATAAATTGCAAAATAAATTAAACTTGAATTAAAAATGTATTACACACAATTAAAATTGAATTAGAATGAATGCAAAATATAGCAAACGGAAGAGCATTCTATATTCTGTAAACTGAATGAATTTGTATCAATAATGAGTTTCACAAGTAATTTAATAGTAATAAAATCAACAAATAAATTGCAAAATTAATTAAAATTGTATTTAAAAGTGTATTGAACAAATATTAAAGTTGCATTGAAAGAGAGAATTAAGCATGAAAAAAAAATATATCTAATGAAAGAGTAGACAATGATTTATGAGTAAATTAAACATGTATCAACAATGAATTAAATAAGTAATCCAAATAGTAACAAATAAATTAAAAATTTTACAAAATGAATTAAATTTCTTTAAAATTGTATTACACAATATTAAAGCTGAATTAGAAGAGAAAATTAAGAATGAACGAAAAGCGTAATTAACGAAAGACAAGACATAGATCTAACAACTAAATTAAACTCATATAATTCATAAATAAAACTTATATCATATATATCCTATAAGTTATCTTTGCTTTTATAACTGAGAAAATGAGTGATGGTTGCAATGTTTATCTAAAATGTATTGTGCATGTCTTATAAATGTATTATAGTGTGTTACCTAAATTATTCTTGTTGGTATCCGTAAGAAATGTGTGAAGTGTACAATACGTATTATAAATGCATTATTCATGAATAAAACATGCATTATATGTGTCTTATAAATTGTTTTTTTTTTGTATCACAAAAAACGTGAGTGATATTTAATACGTATTAAAAATGTATTGTGCATGTGTTATAAGTGTGCATGAATTAACTTATTAAAAGTGCATTATACAAATATTAACGTTGAATTAAATAAAGATAAAAAATCTAACTAATGAAACACTAGATAGGGTGAATTAAACTTATATCAATAATGAATTAAAGAAGTAATCTAATAGTAACAAATAATAAACTACAAAATGAATTAAATTTGCATTGGAAGTGTATATACAATATTAAAGTTGAATTAGAAAAGAAAATTAACAATAAATGAAAAATGTAAGTAATGAAAGGCACGACAATAATCTATAGATTGAATTAAATTTCTATTATTTATGAATAAAATATGTATTATACATGTCTTATAAATTATTTAGGTTTAAATCAGTAAGAACATGAGTGATATTTGCAATATGTATTACAAATGTATTGTGCATATGTTATAAATTATTTTGGTTTGCATCGCTAAGAACAAGAGTAATGTTTGCAATACGTATTACAAATATAATGTGGATATATTATAAATGTAGTACAAGTGTGTTACTTAAATTATTTTGATTGATATCACTAAAAAAAGGAGGGAAGTTTGTAATATGTCTCATAAAGTATAATTCGTGGTTTTAATACAATGAAACATATGCAAATACAACTTTAATATAATTGCGATATAGTTTCATAAATTTCACGTTTTCAAGTTTCAATGTAATATTTCTCTTGTAATCAATTATAAACTTAACCAAAATCCTCTTAAAATTAAGATATAAACTCCAAAATAACATTTTTTAAAATTGTTTTAGGAACGATCTGTCAGCGCATCGTATGACCGATTCCCAAAATTGAAAAAATATGCTACATGTCGCGGAGCTCATAGGAGGTATTCTGCTTTGAAAATACATTTGCGGAACCAAAATTTAATTATGCCTCCGCGTCGCGGACCCACTCTCAAATCTTGATTTTCAGACTTTTCTCATGTTTTTCAATCTAGAATCATTCCTTAACAACATGAGATCTTTTCAAATCATGATCATTGAGTCCATGAATCAATTCAGTCAGTTAAGAGTCAAGTCTAGATTAATTAAGAGTCAAGTCAAGAGAAGTCAAGAGTCAAGTAAGAGAGGTTCATTTCAAGGTTTCATAAGTCTTCTAGAAACGTTTTAACTTTGTTATAAGTCTAATGTTTTAAGTTAAGTAAAGAGTAAAGTTGAAGTTCTTTTCTTCAAAGAAGTATATGGGGACTATTTATTCCTAAAGAGATTTAAAATGTTTCCAAATTTAAATAAGGACCAAAATTGAGATTTTCAAAGAGCTTTCTGGCTATTTTCAGAAAAGAGTAATCACTTTCTAAATGAAACAAGAGAAGAAGTGAGATTCCCAAAATATCCTTTGAGTTAAGTTTTTGAGCACTAATCTCAAATCAAATAAGAAGTATGTTTCTTAATTATAAAGAGCTAATATAATATATTATTGTTAGGAGTAGTCTTGAGTACCGAATGGAAGAGTTAAAACAACTATCAGCCCCCATAAGCCATATAGACATCATGGGTAGAAAAGGGTAATACCTTTTAGATGAATCCTTTTCACATAGACTAGTGGATCCACTTAGTAGTTCAGGTCCTATACTTTTGGCCATGTATAGGATGTGCTGGAAGCTTGAGGTAGATCGTCGTATCATCACTATAGCTCTTAAATAATGATTGTCGGTTACAAAAATTCCCAAAACAGTAATTGCATGGTTCTTCAAGGGGTTATGTTAGAATGGGGGTATCAGACTTTATTCATGCATTGTATACTTTGAGAGGCAGCATGGTATGTCCTTTATGATATTATGATTATAAGTTCATATCATGTTTTAAACATTTTTTTCCCTTTATATTCTACTTGTTTTAAAATGCTTTATAATGAAATGAGTTCAGTTAAGTATTCATGAGTAGAGAAGAGCCAAGGTAAGTGCTTCATTTAGAATCTCTTTCGAGCCTATGTTGTTTTAGCATTCAAACTCGCATACTCTTACATTCAATGCACTGATGCCAGTTGACCTTCATCTAACGAGGATCAACATCTAGCGTACCTAGCATCCAGCGTACCTTTGATCAAGTTGAGCACTCCATAGTCAGTAGGTGAGCCTCCTTGCATTTCTGAGGACTGTTTTATTCACTTTTTTCTAGTTTAGTTCATTAGGATGTTTGGGGGTTTGTCCCAACATCCATTTCAGTTGTTTTAGAGGCTCCATAAATCGTTGTACTTCAGATTTTTTGCTATGAGACTTGAATAGCAATTTTGGCCAATAGAATGCTTTCTTTAAGACATTCTCAGTTTATTTCAAAAGTTCATCATATAGACTGTTCTTGTGTCTTCCATTGATTAAGTAAGTTGGCCAAGGGTTCTCTTGGGTCCAACAATGGTCATCGAGTGTCAGTATCTCCCAGAGTGTAGGCTTAGGGTGTGAAAACATTGTACCAGAGCATAGAATTCAAGAATCCTAGAGAGTCTAAGAAGCAGTCTATAGAGTCCTAGTTATTATTATGAAGCGTGTTACATCTATAATTAGAACGCTACAACGTTTACGAAATTTCTCATTTCTTTCATACTCACTTCGTGCGTTAGAGTGTATCTCTAAAAAATTTCTTTCTAACTCGTGCTTACGCGTTAAAAATTATGAGCTAGGCCTTATTTGAGGAGGACTTTTTGGAGAGTTTCTTTCCCCCATAAGCAAAGATAAGAAAAGAGATGGTCGCTGACATGAGGAGCATTATGAGGTTATTCGTCGTTGGGTTGTCTCATTTATCAAGTAAGGAAAGTAAGGCATCCATAGAAGTAGGTGTCATGGACATAGTAAGGCTGATGATCCATGTATAACAAGTTCAGGAGGAAAAAACTAAGGGATAGAGAAGAGTTTAAGAATAAAAGGGATAAGACATAAGGAACGAGTTTGGGCAGGAAAGGAAGAATGTGAACTGGTCTTCTTTTTAACAGAAGCAGAAAGGACCTGCTTTATCATTTGCTAGTGCACTTGCACTAAGGAACCAATGTGTGTACAGTAACTCAGCATTCTCAGAACTTTAGACCTTAACCTGCGTATTCGCACGGTGGTAAGACACATTGGGGTACTTAGACTCCTGCATGTTCCAAGTGTAGTAGGAGCCACTCAAGGGTATGTCATGATGTCTTTACTGATAGCTTCAAGTGTGGCTAGAATGTTCATTTTATAAGAGAATGTCCTAAGAACAAACAAAGAAATGGTAAAGAGGGAAATAGAGCCCAGTTTTCTTAAGTTGATCCACCAGACAGAGATGCATAAAGATAAGAGACATCAGGGGTAGGCAGAGAAGGAAACCATCTTTATGCTATCACTATTCGCCGAGAGAAAGAGTATTCACCAGATGTTGTCACTAGTATGATCCATGTATTCAGTTTTGATGTTCTTCCAAAGAAACATCTTGATCCCTTTAGTTTTTCTACAACTTTTGGTGATTCTGTTCTAGTAGAAAGAATTCTATTGTGATTGCTCTATTCACGTCAATCACACGAGTACCATGGATGATTTAGTTGAGTTAGATATGGCAGATTTTGATGTCATCTAGGTATGGACTATCTTATGCATCAATAAATTGTAGAACTCAAGCTTTCAATTTTCAATTCCCAAATGAGTCAGTCTTAAGTGGAAAAGCAGTTCAGTAGTGCCTAAGGGTCATTTCATTTCGTACCATAAGGAAAGGAAAGTTTCTAAGGGGTGTGTGTATCACTTGGTCCGAGTTAATGACACAAGTGTTGAGGTACCTCATATTCAGTCAGTTGCAGTAGTAAAAGAGATTACAATAGTCTTTACAAATGATCTTTTCGGAGTCCCTCCTGAGAGCGATAGACTTCAGTATAGATCTTCTTCCAGATACTTGTCCCATATCTATTTCTCCATATAGAATGGAACCGGTAGAGTTGAAATAGTTAAAAGAGCAGTTGAAGGATCAATAGATAAAGGTTTCATTCGACCAAGTGTCACACCTTGGGGTGCTCTGGTCTTACTTATGTGAAAGAAGATGTTTCCCTTAGTATATGTATAGACTACCACCAGTTGAACAAGGTTACCACCAAGAAAAATATCCTTTTTCTGGGATTCATGATCTTTTCGATAAGCTTCAAGGTGCCACCTGTTTTTCGAAAATAGACCTCAAGTTTGGCTACTATCAGTAAGTAAGGGAGTTTGATATTCCCAAGACAACATTTAGGATCTGTTATAATCATTATGATTTGTTGGTCATGTCTTTTAGTTTTGACTAATGCACAAAAAGGGTTCATGGACCTTATAAATAGAGTCCTCAAACCTTATTTAGATATGTTTGTTATCCTCTTCATGGATGGCATACTAATCTATTCAAGGAATGAAGAAGATCATGCTAGTCATCTTAGAATAGTCCTTCAAACTTTGTAAAATAAGAAGTTATATGCTAAGTTCTCGAAATGTGAGTTTTGGATTGAGTCTGTGGCATTATTAGGCCATATTGTGTCTGGAGAGGGAATTAAAAATTTTATACTTTAGAAAATTAAGGTAGTACTGAATTGGCCTAGACCCAAATGTCCAACTAATATTAGGAGTTTCTTAGGTTTGGCTTGCTATTATAGAAGGTTTGTAGAGGGTTTCTCATCAATTTTATCCCATTTGACGAAGTGGATTATTAAAACAGTGAAGTTTGAATAGTCTCAAGCTTGTGAGAAAAGCTTTGAGGAATTGAAGAAGAGGTTTACTATTGCCTCAGTTTTTAACTTTACCGGGGGGTACTCAAGATTTTGTGGTGTATTGTGATGCATCTAGAGTTGGCTTGGGTTGTGTTTTAATGCAGAATGGAAAGGTTATTGCTTATTCTTCCAGACAGTTAAAAGTTCATGAGAATAACTACCCAACCAATGACTTAGAGTTGGCTGCTGCGGTATTTGCTTTAAAGATATAGTGTCATTATTTGTATGATGTTCATGTTTATATATTCACTGATTATTGGAGGCTGCAGTATGTGTTCACCCAGAAGGAGCTTAATCTTAGACAGAGGCGGTGGTTTTAATTACTCAAGGATTATGACATGAGTATTCCTTACCACCCAAGTAAGGTTAATGTGTTTGTTTATGCCTTATGCAGGTTGTCTATGGGCAACACCTCCCATGTTGAGGAATAAAAAAGAGAGTTAGCAAAATATGTGCATAGGCTTGCACGCTTACGAGACTGACTTATGGATTCCACAGAAGGAGGAATAGTGCTGAAAATGGGGTTGAATCATCACTAGTGTCAGAGTAAATGAAAAAAAAAATACCAAGATCCCATTTTGCTTGAGTTGAAGGCAAATGTTCAAAAGCAAAAAGTATTAGCTTTTGAGAGAGAGAGATAGTGTATTGAGATATCAAGGTAGATTGCGTGTACCTATGGTGGATGAACTCCAAGAGAGGATCATAGAGGAAGCTCATAGTTCCAGATATTCCTTTTATTCGGGTTCCACAAAGATGTATCACGATTTGAGAGAAATGTATTGGTGAAATAGTATGAAGAAGGGCATTGCAAAATTTGTTGCTAAGTATCCATATTGCCAACATGTGAAAGTTGAGCGCCAAAGGCCCGGTGGTTTGGCGCAAAATATATAACTTCCGAAATGGAACTGTGAGATGATAAATATGGACTTCATCACAGGTTTACCAAGGTCTTTCAGACATAATGATTCTATTTGGGTGATTTTCGACAGAATGACAAAATCATCCCATTTTTTGCTAGTAAAGACTACCCATTCAACAGAAGATTATGCTAGGTTATATATTCAAGAAGTGGTAAGACTCATGGAGTCCCAGTCTCCATGATTTCAGATAGAGGTGCACAATGTACTCCACAATTCAGGAAATCTTTTTCGAAAGGTTTGAGTTCAAAGGTGAACTTAAGTATTATTTCATCCTCAGACAGATCAGCAAGCAGAGCACAATATTCATACCTTAGAGGATATGTTTAGGGAATGGGTGATCAATTTCAAAGGCAATAGGGATGATCACCTACCACTCATCGAATTTGTTTACAATAATAGTTACCACTCTAGCATCCTAATGGCTTCATATGAATTTTATGGGAGAAGATGCAGATCTCCTAATGGATGGTTTGGAGTTGGTGAAGGGGTTGATAGGAAAAGATTTAGTCATGGAGAAGGTGAAAGTGATTCAAGAAAGGTTGAAAATGGCATTGGGTCGTCAAAAATCCTACACAAATGTTAAGAGAAAGGCGTTAGAGTTCGAAGTAAATAATTGGATACATTTGAAAGTTTCACCAATGAAAGGTGTTATGAGGTTTGGTAAGAAGGGGAAACTTATTCCCCATCATATTGGACCTTATCATATATTCAAGAGGATTGGTAATGTAGCTTATGAGTTGGAGGTACCACAAGAGTTAACAGTGGTTCATCCGGCATTTCACATCTCCATGTTGAAGAAGTGCATGGGAGATAATTCACTTATCATACTAACTGAGGATATTGGTATCAAGATAGATTATCTTATGAGGAGGTTCTGATTCAGATTCTAGATCACCAAGTTCGCAAGTTGAGGACTAAAGAAGTAGCACATGTCAATGTTTTATGGAGTAATCAGTTGGTAGAGAAACTACTTGAGAAGCTACAGAGTAAAGAAGAAGAGATACCTATATCTCTTCAAATCCAGAGAAGTTCAAAATTAAGGTACCAATTTTCTTCGTAGTACTATGTATCTAAATTATGAATAAGCATGTTTTTTGTTTGTATTTGCTTGTTGGGTGTTTGAACTATATATTACACCCTTAGCCTATTAATAATAATCTCATTCGAGGACGAATGTTCCCAAGGGGTAGATATTGTAACATCTCGCAATTTGAAGTATCTAGGAAGAAGCTTATACTGAAAATAGTTATTTTTGGAAAGAATTAAAATTTGGAAATTTACTTAAGTTAGAAAAAAAATGAGCTTTAGTCAACTTCAAACAACCATAAATCCTAGATCGAGATGATTTAGGTGTATTTCCAGACATGGTTGGAGATCTCTTGAAATGATCTTTCCAATGCTGCTAAGTTTGCGCGATTCCGAGTTCGTATGAGTGAGTTATGTACTTTGGAAGCTGCGCTGTAGGGATAAAGAAAGTCCAATCCGAATTTTGAAGGGGTAGTTTAGTCTTTTCCTAACCCAATAAATTCATTTCATTTTTGGTAATTAAGATAGGGTCTAATCAAAATTATATTAGTTTACTCTTTTAATAAAAATACGCTAGGGCTAAGGAGAAAGGAGAAGAGAAGAAGAGGAGGAAGAAAAGGGCAAGATTCACAAAGATTGTTCTAGTTTGATTGTGCTTTCACTAGGATTTACTTCAATCAGGTATGCGAGGCTCTCATAACATTTGGATATCTCTCCCACGTGGAAAACATATTTATTTCAATTTGGATTCATCCGGAAGGTGTTTGAACATTGATGATCTTGATTCCTATTCTTGAATTCATATATTGTTCTTGAATTTTCCAAAGTTGGGAAGTTTCTAAGTTTGTTACGTCGTGTTTTAAAGCCGTTTTGAGTTAGGTTCTTAGGTACATTTTCTAGGTATCTTTTATTAAAAGTTATTTAAGAAAAACAACTGAGATTTGGTGGATTGGATAAGAAACCGAAGAAGAAATTTTGACGGGCAAAATCATAGTTTAGGAGCGCGTCGCGTAACCAGTTCCTAGAATTGAAAAAAATTCTGCTCCGCGTCGCGGAGCTGACATGAGGTGTTCTGCCTCAAAAACATGTTTTCGAAACTAAAATTTAATTATGCCTCTGCATCGCGTACCCCCTCTCAGATCTTGATTTTCAGTCTTTTCTCATGTTTAGCTATCTAGAATCATTACTAAACAACATAAGATCTTTCCAAACACAAATTATGATCCTTAAATCCATAATTCAATTCAAGGATCAGTTAAGAGTCAAGTCAAAATCAGTTAAGAGTTAAGTCAAGATCAGTTAAGAGTCAAGTAAGAGAGGTTCATTTCAAGTTTCCATTAGTCTTTTACGAACGTTTTAACTTTGTTTTAAGGCATAAGTTTTAAGCTCACTAAAGAGTAAAGTTGAAGTCCTTTTCTTCAAAGAAGTATATAGGGACTATGTATTCCCTAAGAGATTTAAAATGTTTTCATATTTAAATAAGAACGGAATTTGAGATTTCCAAAGAGTTTTAAGTCTAGTTTTCAAAAAGAGTGAT
Organism: Solanum pennellii; assembly: GCF_001406875.1. NCBI lineage: Eukaryota > Viridiplantae > Streptophyta > Magnoliopsida > Solanales > Solanaceae > Solanum > Solanum pennellii. The sequence goes on along the minus strand of NC_028643.1, from coordinate 15,156,506 downwards.
CGCTTTCTAAATGAAGCAAGAGAGGAACTGAGATTTCCAAAATAGCCATTGAATAAAGTTTTTGAGCACTAATATGAAATCAGAAAAGTATGTTTTTCAAACATAAAGAGATAATATAATATATTATTTCTGGGAGTAGTATTGAGCACCGATACGGAAGGAGTTCAAACAACTATCAACCCCCATAAACCATGTAGCCATCATGCGTAGAAAAGTTTCATACTTTTTAGATTAATCTTTTTCACATAAACTAGTGGATCCACGTAGTAATTCAGGTCCTATACCTTTGGCCGGGTATAAGATGCACTGGCACCATGAGTTAGATCAATGTATCATCACTATAGCTCTTAAGTGATGGTTGTCGGTCAGAGAAAATCCCACAACAATAATTTCATGGTTCCTCAAGGAGTTCTGCTTAGTATGAATGGGGGTATGAGACTTTATTCATGCATTTCACAAGTAGACTTTGAGAGGGACCATGGTATGTCTTTTATGATATTATGATTATGAGTTGACATCATGTTTTAAACAATTTTCTTTTTTATTTATATTGCACTTGTTTTAAACTGGTTTATAATGAAATGAGTTCAGTTAAATATTCATGAGTTGAGAAAATCTAAGGTAAGCGTTTCTTTTAGAATTACTTTTGAGCCTATGATGTTTAGTATTCAAACTCACCTACTCTTACATTTAATGTATCGATGTTAGTGTGCCTGCATAATCTTATGATGTAGACACAGGTAAGGAGGATCAACATCCAGCGCACCTTTGATCAAGTTGATCACTCCAGAATCAGTTGGTGAGCCTCATTGCATATCGGAGGACTCTTTTATTCGTTTTTTCTAGTTTAGTTCATCAGGGTGCTATGGGGTTTGTCCCAACATCCATTTTAGTTATTTTAAAGACCTTATAGATATTGAGATAACTAGTTATGAGTCTTTAGCTTTGTACTTCAAATGTTTTGCTATGAGATTTGAGTAGTCATTTTGGCTAGTTGAATGCTTTCTTTTAAGGCATTCTCAAATTATTCCATAAGTTATTTATATTGACTGTTCTTGTGTTTTAATTCTTCCGCTGAGTAAGTAAGCCAGACCAAGAGTTTGCTTGGGGCTATCAATAGTCACCGAGTGCCAGTGTCGCTCAGGTTATAGGTTCGATGTGTGATATAAAACCAATTCTGTAAATTAGTAATTTGATAATCGTAGTTAATTTATTACATGAGATGTGATACATGAAACCTTACGCATGTTGATGCCCTTTAATTATCCCTCAATTATTTAAATCACCAAAATTGAAGTTGTCATTATCAGTTACTTTCATAATTTAATTTTTGCGATGGTAATATTTAAAAAAAAGCACATTTTTAAAAACACTTTCTTTAAATTATGGAATTAATAGAATTAAAATAAATTGATCGTAAGTCCTTTGGGTTCGACAAATCAGTTCTAAAAGAGCCATTTATTACTTTTGCGATCATGTACACTAGAGTGTGGCTTTTGGAGCAACAAATAGTATCAATAATTTGATAATCGTATGAAATCGATGAAAGATATATGATACATGAATTCTTACTATGTCGCAGCCCTAGATTTTCCCAATCATTATAAGTAATTTTATTATTTCATTCTTGCATTCTTATTATTCAAAATATAAATTAACTCTTTTGATATGCCTGAATAAATAACTCAACTAGTATAATTTAGTAAAATAGTTAATCGACAAAACCTGTGGGTTGATAAATCGACTCTTTTAGAGCCACTATATGACTTGTGTGATCACATACACTTGCGTATGCATTTGTTAGCAACAAGTTTTTTGTGTTGGTGCCAGGGACTTAGAAATTAACTATTATGGTAGGTTATACTCTTTCTTAGTATTTATTTAAGTTTCATTTTATATAAAAATCTTTATGAACAAAATTTTCCCCTTTGAATAATTTGGTAATCTTATTTATATGGACTATTGAGGTAAATAGTGGTTAGCTGATGGGTATCCTTGTAATTATTGTGATGAACCCCACTTGGATATCATGTATTATATATTTCTTATATGTGGTGATCAAAATGGCCATGAGAATGGTTTTGCTAACTCTTATGCCCTTCCCCCAAACCCCAATTATGATTCTTCTGTTATTTGTGATGTTGGCAGGGTCATGAAGTGTAGAATGCAAAACAAGAGGCTCGTAATGTGAATTCATTTAAGGAATGTAAGGCATGCTTGAAAATATTAATTTAAAAACCACGGGACTATGATTCGAATGCATGGAAGACAATCAAATATCATGGAACTACAGGCTAATGTTGACGCTTATCATTTGTAAATTACATGCCTAACCAATACTCAATTAGAGAAAGAAAATGAATCCAAACAAGGAGAAAGTTATGAAGCTGCAGAGATAGTGAGCCAATCTTTGCACAATAACAAAGTCAACTTCAAAGTTTCAAGAGTTTGATAAAAGGAAGATTTGAGCTCACACAAGAAATAGATCAATTTGACTCAGATGTTCATGACTTTGAGCCTCACTTGAACAAAAAGGTTGAGGCGTATAATGCCCAATCACGAATTGTTGATGATGATGACCAAGTAGTGTAGAAAAATGAGGTATTCCAACCATTCAACTATACATTATTATTTTATTTCATTGTTGAGAAAGAGTACAAAAGTGAGAATGCTGTAAATATGGTTGCTTTGGAGTTTATGCATCTTGGGTCTCATTTAACATTTTTTTAAAATATATGTTTGGATGACGACATGAAATTTGAGTCATCTGAATTAATGGAGGAGTGTATAGATGAGGAACTAGGCACCTACATTTTAAAGTTTCTAGACCACATAAAGAAAATGATATTCCTTGCATAGGGCCAAGAAGTGCAAGATATGACATCTATTACTCAATTCTTTTATATTTATACCACTGCCCCTTGACTGCAGCGAAAAAATGGTTGCAAAGCTAAGGACGATTCATAACTTCAAAGTGGAAATAAAATTGATGAATTTACTTGTGTCGTGTCATGACGTTAAATTAGCATCTATTTGTCACGTCCTAAGCCTAAACCCTGAACGTGGACGACACTCAAGAAACATTTATGTTCCCCAAACGAGTTTTTGGCCTAACTGGCTACTTAGTAGAAGATTTACTCAAGCAAAACGATCTTTGAAATAGAATTGAGACATTGAAACTCAAACAAATACTCAATTCAAATGTCTGAAAATACTAAGTTCGATAATGATATACTCTACAAGACATTCTCAAAACATATCAACGAAAAGAGAATGTAAATAGTGTCTCCTCAACTCTCTCTCTCTCTCTCTCTCTATATATATATATATATATATATGGTTTTGTCCCAACATATATTGTACTATTAGGGGCTTCACACACACACACATATATATATGTGTGTGTGTGTGTGTGTGTGAAGCCCCTAATAGTACAATATATGTTGGTACAAAACCCTCGACAACTTAACAAAAGTAAGAAATAAATGTGAAGCTCTTCAGAAAGCAAGGAGGCTAACAAAAGCTTGATGGAGTGCAACCGGTATCAACGAAGCGCCTGTTGATTATCCTGGATACCTGGATGTGAATCATACTAAGATACAAGTTTAATGGCATAAATACATAAAATGTATGAGCATACAAGGAGAACTGAAAGCATACATAATTAAACTGAAAACACTAGAAAAGTACTCAGCTCAACACAACTCAATCCAAAATAAGTGACAAAAGATAAAATGTATAAAGCTTCATAATAAACATATACTAATTCAAGGATGTATATAAAAATATTATAATTTACTCTTTACTCTTATTTGAATATTTTGTAACCGACAACCATCACTATAAGCTATGTGATGTTACAACGTCTCACCGACGCTTCCAAATATATCATATACCTTGTGGGGGCATAGGAATCTTCAAATAAGTGGATACACTAATCTATGCTCGAAAACAATAAGGAGTCTTCTAAAAAGAACGATCATTTATCCCTATTGGTTGCATGTTTTATGAGGAATGTGAGTTGTCTTAACTCATCCCCATATCGTATATATAGTCATTATCAAATGTGTAAAACATATTGTTTCTCAATTTGAGGTGATTAGTCAAAATGTCCTCTTAAAAGAGGTCTTCTTTGAAATACTCTCTGAACTCATTACTCTTTTTAGAAATCAAAGTTTTTCTTTTTCAATATAAAAGTGTTACATTTGTAAATACTTAGTTCCATTTTATTTTCTCCGTCATGAAAAAACTCTTCTTAACACTCATCTTTGAATTCTTATAAATCTAGTTGAAGACCATTGTTGGTTACGAAAGGTCCTCAACAATAACTCAAAAAGGCAACTTGAACTTTTCTCTTAGATTCACTTTAATTTTGAATGGATTAAGATATTTTGATGGAACATGTAGAAATTCTCAATGGTAAATGAAGACATTAGGATCTAATACAAAGAAGGGAATCATGTCCACAACTTAAAGGAACATGCACGGGATGAAACAAAGAAAGAATCGACCCAACACGCCTTGACGTACTACTGGAGCGTCGTCCCAGGACCTGAACTTGAGAAGTCTGGCCTTGGTGCATTGCTGGCATGTTACCCCAGGGCCTTAACTACTGAAATTCATCCTTGGCGCTATCATGATGCGCTGCCCCAGGCCATTCCCCAATAACCCGATGAATATTCAAGCTTAAGTTAGGACCTCAAATTAGTATAGAATTGAGAAATTTCTCCTAAATTCTTCTTGATTCTCAAGACAAACACGAATTTATGGCTCTTTCATACATGCCCTTTGGAAATATAACTTTTAATAAATATTCACAACACAAAAGACTCAAAACCTCCATTGTTAAAAAATTGAACTCAAAATCAAGACTATGCAAGAGTCCTTTAGATACAATGATTTAGTGGATAAATTAATATATATGGAATGAGGACGAACAAGTCAAGCATTTTGATAAGCCTTACATACCCGGAAAGAACAATATTCTTGGCGAAAATAAAAGGGAATCTTGACGAACGTTTGAAACCTAGCTTTTCTCTTCTTGTGACCCTGTTTTAACTCTCTCTAAGTGATAAAGAATGTAAAAATGGGGTATAAAAGTGATTAGACCCTTATTTGCGAGAAGAAAAAAAGTGGCTAGGCTTGGTAGGAAAAGGATCTGACCAGAATACCCTTTTAAAAACAAATGAAATGCCTTTAAGAGAGGCTTCACTCAAATGACCATAAATTTTACTCTAAGCTCGAAATTCAGAAAACTTTGCAAAGTTGGAAAGATGATTCAAAGATCTTTAATTAGATAACTCATGAGGCACCTATTTCTTTATGTACTAGATATATTATTGTTTGAATTTCTCCCAAAACTAAAAACTCGTGGGTGACTTGTACGAACCTCTCCTTGGCTCTTTTTTTGAAATCCGAGTTGTGACAATATCTCCCCCTCGAAAACATATATCCTCTAATGAGATCAAGCTAAGTACAATAGGGGGTGGGGAATGTCTAACAACCCAACTCAAGCAAAAAATGTGCAATTTGCATAAACTCAACATATCAAATTAAAGAGTATTTTAAGAATAGTTAGTACCTTGGTATGGAACTGATTCGGAAGGAAATGGGTGAGGATATCTCATCTTCATATTTTTCTCAGAATCCCAAGTATCTTCTCAACAAATTGATTCCTCCATAAAACCCTGATGTAACCTCCTTGGTTCTTAACTTGCAAGCCTGTCAGTTAAGAATCCGAACGGGCATCTTCTCGTAAGATAGATTGTCCTTGATATCAATAGTATCGGTAGGTATAATAAGTGAAGACTCCCCCAAACACTTTTTTTAGCATAGAGACGTGAAATGCTAGATGGACTACTGCTAACTCTGACGGTAACTAAACTCATAAGCTACGTTTCCAACTCTCTTTGATATCCTATAGGGACCAATCTATCAGGGATTTAGTTTTCACTTCTTTCTAAATCTCATAACATCCTTAAATTCACCCAATTAGTAACCTCAAATTCCAAGTCTCTCCTTCTAACATCTGTATATGATTTTTGACGACTTTGCACTATTTTTAGCCTTTTCTGATTAGTCTTCACTTTTTCCATGGCTTTATGAACCTAGTCTGTCCTTATCAACTCAGCTTCCCCAACGTCAAACCACCTTATAGGATATCTACATCTTCTCCATATGGAGCCTCATAATTAGTCATTTGGATACTTGAGTGATAACTAATATTGTATGCATATTCTATGAGAGGCAAGTGGTCATCCCAATTACCTTTTAAATCCATGATGCATTCCCCCAAAAAATATTTTATGCTCTAAATTATGTGCTCTGCTTGGCCATTCATCTGAGGATGAAAGCATCAGATAGGAATTATGAGAGATACATATAGAGTTGAACTCTATTGCACGACTTTAGAGTGATGAGAGAAGTGCAATTTTCTTAAATGTCTTATAGATTCATATGCATAAATGTGGTATGTTTCACACTCATGAGCAAGACTCTACTTGAGGTGGCTTATGAGACATCCTAGGACCTTTCAAAACTTGTGCTACGAATATCAAATTTGTCACAATCCAAAGTATATGTTAGGAGTAACATGGCGTATAGAATCCGAGAGGTCCTACACAATCCACTTAGCATATATCATATAAGATAATTAAAGTAAAGAGTTCAAAAACTAGAATTTCATATAAAAGAGTTTCAAAATGGAGGAAGTTTAGTATTAGTCTCAAAGTCATATAATACATTTATAAGGAAACTGTTTGGGATGTAACGTATACATCACATGCAAAGTCCAAAACAAAATGACATAAAGGTATAAAATGTGTCGGTCTTCAGAACATGAGGACTCACTAATCACTTGAAGCACCTATGTGTTGTAGGAGCGTCAGACCCTATATTAGTGAAATATTATAAGCATAAGTATGCATTATTACATGGAATGTAATAAGTATGAGGCAGTATGCATAAACATAAACATGATACTATAAATGACTTAAATCGAATGGGCATGATCTTAATGAAATAATATTAAAAGATTTTAGAGAAGAAATTACACGAAGATCATAAATAAAGTCAAATACATTAACATAAAGGACATGAGAAAAGCTTTGAAGAAAACATAATAATTTTGTGGGAATTAGTTTAACCGAAAATAAGACCATGAGAGCTATATCATGGAATCAGGTATATCCCTTATACTGAAAGAAGGGGAACTACTTGCCAAGGTATATTTATGCATATCATTTTTTCCTAATGTGGATCCACTAGTTAGGTAATCCCAACGGAATAGATAAAAGTCAAATCAAGACCATGATCAATACCAATCCACATATTTCAAGATCAAAACATAGTATAACTCTTCATACATAATTCAACATGGATGAGAAAACCTTTCACCTATATAAATTAATTTGTGAGAAATATATTTCACAATCATGATCATCATAGTAACTCTAACATTAGCATTTACACGTTCCTTTCAACGAATCTCCAAATTATTTATCATCATTTCATAAAACATACATATCTTCATCATTTCATAATTTATGAGTTCATCATATGATCATAGTTGTAAAATAGAATTTAGGCCTAGGTCTACGCAAATTCGAGTAAATATTAGGGATTAAAATTAATTAATGCATTAGAATACTTAATTAACGATAACGAATCATAATTATAAGAAATCCACATTCATTCAATTGAAACCTTAATTTAATTAATTGAAAATTGATTTGGGAAATTGAAATCTTTTGGGACCCCATGGAGAAAAATACAAGCACCTTGATCCTTTAAGCCCAATAAAATTCAAAATTTGGAGACTTGAATGGAACCCTAACTCTTCTTCATTTTCTTCCTTAGGTTTGACAAAATTGGGAGGATGAATTCGGTCAAGTTTAGGGAATTTAGGAGAATGATTTGAAATGGATAAATTGGGGGCTTGAAATGTTTATATGGGGCTTAGTATAGAAGGTAAAACAACATAGTATTGGGTTAAATCAGTTAGGAAAAAAAATCAAAATCCCTTTTAAAATAATTTTTGAGCTTACCTACGGTACTGAGGACCTTCTACGGGTCAAATTCGTCAAACATAGATAGGTTCAGAAACCATTGTTTAGACCATATTTTTAAGTAACCATGTATAGCCCATAGTTCTTCCTATGGTCCTTGTATGTCAATCGTAGAACACAACTTTGATCCTCAAAATTTTACTTAGGCTGGAAGTGATCTATGAGACCTATCTATCACTCATACAATGATTGAATCGCTTGTACAATGATTGACCGACCACTTTGGTAAACCGTAAGAAGTATTCTGAGACTTGATTTTTGAAAATTATTTTCCCACTTCCTATGGTTATGAACGACAACCTTTAGAAGCTTCTACGGTCTGCAGATGTTAGGGTTGGCAAGAGACGACGACGGGGACTTAGGGACGGAACGAAGGGGGATGTGATGGGACGGGAGACGACGCTTGGGGGATTTTGCCGGTCGTGGTATTGGGGGGAAAACACAATATGTCCCGTTCTGTCCCACTATATATACGGGATGGGAAGGGGGTTGGCGGGACGGGACTGGGGATTATTTTTTTATATACTTATTTATTTTGATTGAAATTATATGTTTTTAGCTAATAAATAATGCTTAAATTTTCAAATTTCATATTTAACTTTCAAATTTAAAATTTAAAATTTAAAATTCAATCTTTAAATTTCAAGTTTCAAGTTTCAAATTTGAGAAGTTCAAATTTATATTTTAAATATTTTAAAGTAATTTAAATTTGAAATTTCAAAAGTCAAGTTTCAATTTTTAAATTAAGTATTTTAAAGTTAGTTTAGTATATATAAATATGTATGTATATATTAAAATTAAAATGCAAGACAATAATTGAATAAAAAACACTTGAATAAAGCCTTCAAATTTATTCACTAAAATCTAATCGCATCTTAGAACTTAGAAGTTACAATTTAGAAATATTAGTGGAATTACTAATCTACGCAACCACCTTCTACGAAGGGTTCTGTTTCAATAAGTTCTCCTATGTAAAACTAATATTTATTACAAATATTAGATGAATAACTAATTTACGCAGCCACCTTCTAGGAAGGGTTCTATTTCAATTAGTTCTCATATGTAATCCAATATTTGTTTTCTCCTTTAAAATTCAATTCTAATTGTCGCATCATATCGATGGTGACATCCTCCGGTGTCGGAAAACTTGCTAGAAACTCTTTTGACTCAAATTCATCATCACTACATTCAATTACCGCTTTGACCCAAGCTGCTTGTTCGGAATTTAACTTTGGTAAATTATTATTCCTCCTCTCGGCACTGACCCAATCTCTAAATAAAACTGATTGTTTCCAAACTTTCTTCCGTCAATGAATGTCTTTGATCGCCAATTGAAACCTTGTTGTAATAAAAGCATCCTTCGATGCAACTGATGAAGCTTGAATAGCTAGAACATAACGAACCATTTTGTTCAAAATTGGAAATGGAACCTCCGCTTCCTCCGCTTCCTCCACAATCCAAATAAATCTTCATTGTCATCTTTGTCTTCTACTGCTTCTAAATATTTATTAAGATATTCTTCAAAATCATCACAGTTAGTAGAATTAAGACCAAGAAAAATCTCACATCTAAGTTGAAATTCTATCTTTTGTCTCAAGATTAGAAGTTTAACCAACTTCTCCTTGAGTATTTTGTGTAGTTCTATATTTTTCATACAAAATTTTTGCTTCTATTTTTATGCTAGACTTACACGTTTCACAAGTTGGAATTTCTTCCGGTAAAATTTTTAAAGTATCAACAAAAGTGTCAACAAGTGCCTCCACACCTCGTAATTTATAATCAGGATGAAGTAAAGTAGCAGTTAAATAAATCTGAGGATAGGAAAAAAATATTTTTAAAATTTTCAGTCATACCTTAAATTGCAACTCTAAATTTATCTATTTTCTTATATTTAGAAAATTGAATTGAAAGAGCACAAATATTTATTAATATAATAAAATAGTACGATAATAAATTCCAGAAATATGATTGTTGCATCATAAGAAAGTATTAAAAATTCTAATAGTTCATTAGTTTCTTCCCAATCTTCATCATAAATTCTATCTAATTGGTCAACATTATGAGCATTAAATACCATTTGTATGGGTATTTTATATTGTTAAACAACAGAAAGCATTTCGTAAAAAGAATTTCACCTTGTTTTTATGTCTTGGAATTTTTCTTGGTGGCAATTCACATATTAAACAACGCTCATTAAATTCCCTAATTCTAGCAGCTTTATTAGCATGAAAAACATCCAGCCACATATTTAATTTTCATACCACCACAATCAAATAATGAAATATCATCTTGTACAACTAAATTTAATATATGTGCAACACATGTAACATGAAAGTATTTACTATCAATTGGACATAATCTAACTTTTAACACACTAGATGCGTTTGTATTATTAGATGCATTATCTAATGCGGAAGCAATTACTTTATGTATAAGCATGTAATAATCTCAAAAACTCAAAATATTTGAAGCTAAATATGCATCCATTTTTTCTCTACATATGCTTTATAACTTAAGATTCTGTTTTGCAAATTCTAATTATGATCAATCCAATGTGCTGCAATAGTTAAATATTCATGTTCATTAACACTACGATTAATGTCCGAAGTTATAGACACTCTACTATCTAATATGCTAAACAAACTACGAAGATATTGACAATGTTTACCTTGATATACAAAAACATCAGATTTAACAGTATTTCTTGCAAAACCTCTAAAAGCAAGATTATAAGTTTGTTGAATATATTCAATAAAATCGGAATTTGAAGGAAAACTATAAGGCCAACCACAAACAAAAACCATTTTAGCTAAATTTTCGTGATCTCTTTCCTTATTATATTTACGTTGTGTTAGTGGAACCACCGGAGTTAGAAGGATCTAATGTTCCTTAAGCCATGTTAGAAGACCCTACTGATTCATTAACACTAATATCAAAATCATTAACTTGTATTCCTTTTTTTTCTATCGGTTAATGCTTTAGCTTCATTATATTAAATCGGCACACAAGATAACAAATGTCTATTTAATCCCCGTCCCACCTTGACCCCCACCTTGTCTATCTTTAAAAGGTTGCTTGCACTTATTACAAATAGCAACATTATTTTCTTTATTAAAAGTCGTAAATTTCCACACAATAGAAGTTTTAGGGCGTTGATACTTCACCTTCTCCCTTGTTGGAGGTATAAGGGGTAGACGTCCAAATTTTTGCTCTGTTAAATTTGTAGTTTCTTTGGAACTTGTGTCATCGGACTAATAGCTGTATCTTCCAAGTATCATCAACATACACTTACTCTTATTTTTTTCCATACTACTTTTTTTTACCAAAATTAAATATTTTTAAAATTGCAACTTGTTCTTTCTCTTGTTCTTTCTATTTTCCTGTACCGGTATTTTTTTGCTAGAAGTCATATATAATTATATATAAAGTGTAATATAAAAATAATAATAAAAAAATTAAAGACGAAAAATAAAATATAAATATAATGAAAGGAATGAACCAAATGTCTGTGTTAATAACAGACGTTAAACCGATTCTTGAAGCTTGTAGTTTGTTGTAAGTTGTAACTTGTAATTTTAAACTCCAATACTTGATAGTAAGGGATAGAGGGATATTTAGAATATTAAAAATGGGTTAAAGTGTATTTATGATAACCTGACGGTTTAAATTAAAGTATTAAAAGTAGGGGGATGGTAGGGGGTGGTAGTGCTGTTGGGGAAGTGAAAAAAAAAATCCATTGTAGGGGGGGGGGGAACTAGCCCAACGGTTGGCAACGACTAAAATTCAATTATTTTTAAAAAAGTAAATAAAAAACATAAAGAACGGGATCTCGCGAACTGGCCGTTCATCCTGGTCGGGACCGGGTTGACCAGGACCAAACAGTGAACCGGCCCCTGACTGGTCCCCTAAACCCACATAACACCAACTTGCGAAATTCAATGGAATCAGGTCCCACGAGCCGATTCTCAAGCCGGTTGCGGGCCGACCCGGTCCCCCTTCCACCCCTAGTAGATGGTACCCCGTAAACCAGGCTTCGGTTAAGAAATTTATTCTTCTGTTTTTTCCAAGTTCTAATGAGCTAAACTCAACTCTTTTTAAAAGTCAGAACTCTTCATAAAAGATTCAACTTTTCACTAAAGTCACAACTCTTAATTTTTTGTTCAGACCTTTTAACACCCAACACTTAATTCCAAGGCACCAAAAGAAGAAGAATAAACAAAGAAAATTGATTTCAATTGCAATGCGACATTACTTCTCTGGTGTCTCTCAGTCCACAACTCATAACACTACTGGAATAGTTGAATACATTACATTTGATTCTTTTGTAAATAAAACTTTTACATATGTCATTACTAATTGTAGGTATTTCTCCATCAAAGGGAAGTCCAATTTAAATACATTAGTTAAGTTTATTAAGAAGTATGTTTTCATTCCTCCAAGTTTTCCCCTATTTCAAGAAGCTTAATCTTTTACTGCGAGTCATAGTAATTCATGTAAATATTGCAATTGTCCTCAAGTAAAACCCATGTTTAGCAGTTCAAAGGAGATGTCTCAAATACTGCTAAACAAGACTCAATCATGTATGTACATAACAAGACTCTACTTAATCATGTAAGGATCAATTTTGTACTCAAAGACTTAAGTTGTGACACACCATTATCAAAGATTTGCAAGATCATGATACTTTCAAATGCAAGTTCAAGCTCCACAAAAGTGATCAAATGCCCTTAAACAAAGAATGATTCCATTTCCACACACAATGGTTAACATTTTAAGTTCTGGCATCAAATGCAACGCTGGCACTCACAAAGATGAACACAATGCATGATTTCACCCAAGGTTTGCCCATATTTTGCAATCAACCTTTGTTTCAGCTCACTCAAGATAAAAAAAAGGTCTTTCAAGGCTTGTAATGGGGATGAGTGTAAAGGTATGGTCATTTAGGCTCAGAGACTTTTATTATCATGAAATGTGGTGCTCCCAACACTTCCTTTCCTCTTCTTTCATCATTTAGTTTCGTGCTCATAAGTCATCTCATTATTCACTTTCCATGAATTGTTCAGAAACCTCATTTCTTTTCCACTTTCATATCTTTACTCCACAACTTTTTTTTATTCTTTTTCTCTCTTATTTTTATATAGAGGAGTCCCATTCTTTTCAACACCATGGGTTAAAGATGACTTTTCTTGCATTTCTTTACTTGCCTTCTTTTTTCAACACACCCCCAACTTAGGATTTTGTCCTGAGTTAGCTATTCAATCAAACCACAAATCAAGAGGATTATAGGTAGTGAATTAAGAAAGGTCATGTTTTCATCAATTTTCTTCAAACGAAAAGTAAGGCTTAAGGGGTTCTCAAAAAATGTTTGCACACTCTTTCAAATTAGCCTAAGATTATAACGTGAGATAACATCACTTAGTCAATAGGACAAATGGGACAAATTTTAGGTGTCATCATGCATGATTCACGGTAAGCTCATCACACAAGACATCGATACAAAAGTCAAACAAGACTCCAAACTTTTTGCTCGTATGTAATGTTCATTGCAAGAAACACGATCTGATACTTGACAAATCACAACGAGATGCAAACAGTTCACATATTATCTATGCAACTTCATTTTGCCTCATCATAGCCGCACATTCATGTTTGTTTGATTGCGAGCATTATTCAAGTCATCGGTATTGATCGAAACCAAGACTTAAATTTGCCAAAGAACAGCCACATTCAAGTACATAGAAGAGGTGGCGAAATTTTTTTCAAAAGGGTCAAAATCATTTGCAATTAAAACGTAAGGAGCCACAAGCTCAAACATCTAAAAAAATTAGTATAAACAAAATTTTAAGCATAACTACCCAAATATATCAACAAAACATAGAACAAATCAAATCAAAAGATGGGCCTCACCCCACTACAAATAACACATTTGTCTTCATATGAAAATAACAATTATCCAAAGAAAGACAGAGAGGGAGGTAGTGAAAAATTCTCTCTACACAGTCGCTCTATATGTCTGGGCATCAGTGCCCAATGCATAATACTACACTTGGGCATCACTGCTTGGTGTCGCATTAGAAGATACAACAGTGTTGTACTTGTTAAGATAGTCCAAGGCTGTAACCGCCAAAAAGGAATGTAAGAATGTGTACAGTGCACGGGCCTATGAAGGGATAGTGGGGTCTCAGTGAATAGTCCTCTTGCTGGAAGTAGGTATCTTGCCATCACTTCCCCACTTTGGAGGTTTTGTTTCCCTTTTTTTCTCCTGAATTTTTTTCTCTTATATGTTGAGGTGGCATGTTTCATCCAGCTATTTGCGGTTTGTCCATATCTGCAAAGTTTCGAGAAAGAGTTAGAAAATATTCAAACAAAAGCATATTAACTAAGATGTAGAAAGACCTGCGGAAATGGTCAGCGTGTCACCAATATACTTTTGTGCAATGAGGACACAAACGTGCAGATAAAGGGCAATCAAGAAAACTTTTGGCGTGTTGGTGAGTTCCATCCCAACTCTCAAATTTGACACCGAAACCCCTGAAAACAAAGTTGAATAATGCACAACTCAAACTAAGCTTAGACCCAATGACACTCATGCACAACCCCACAAAGTTTCATCCAATTTAAGGCACAAATTTCGAGAATCAACTATTCAATTCAGTAAGGGTAAGATTATCAAACCAAAACTGGTAATAAAACATTCTAATCGTACCATAGAGTTGCAACACACATCAAGAAGATAATATCAATGCATTTTAGTAAAAAAATTGATAAAAAGAACTTAGGGTTCGTAAACCAACCTTGCGTGCTGACTAAATTAAGATTGCATAGCAAGGCAACAATGTATCCAAGTTCTGAGCACGAATCGATAACTATAACACTAAGAAAATACAAAAATATGAAAGCCAAGGTGCAGGTGTAAGTTTTGAGAATAGAAAGCAAGGGAAATTGAAGGAGGCTGAGAATTTATCCTTAGGGCCAAATATTAGTCGTGCTCGCCGATCCACTTGGCGAAACACCCTGTGGTAATGTATCTCACCGAGTTATACAGGACCTTCAATTATCATGGGTCCAAACAATAGGCAAGATCGGGATCACTAATCCGGTTGGCGAATTTCCAATAACTTCACGTGCTCGCTGAGTCCTACAGAACCCAAATCTAAATTAGATTGGATCAAATGACCATCTAGGTCGGCACACCAACCTTTACGGTGATTCGCCAACTGAACATTTCTCTCACTTATCTTTTTCTTTCCAAATGCTTCCCACACTTCAGCTTGCACAACTAACACACCAATAGTTCTAAAACAAATATAGTGCAATAATACGGGTTTTGGGTTGCCTCTCAAACAACCCCTTAGTTAACATCGTGGCACGACGCAAGTCAACCTTCAAATTTCATTCTTGGGGTTTTCTGTAGTATAACTCGGCAACCCCTCTTGTTACTGTGGATTCAAATGCAACAAAATTATCTGGCCCTTTTGGGTTTCCAACTGCTTGATCGATACAAATGGAAAGTGATAGTCTAGCTAAGGGTCAACACATCATCTTTCATTTCTTCCAAAATATTGTCCAACCCCTCAACTTTGTTGAGGATACACGAATGAATATCCTTAGAAATGCCACCATTCGAATCTTTTGGCTTTTGATGTTCGTGGGGAGGCAAGTACCTATCTTTCTACCCCTCTTTCCAATTACAAATTCGCTCTCTCCATTCACGATCTCGATCTTTCCATTCTTTATCTTTATTCCAACTTTAGTTACCACCCTGCCTCAGGTAATTTGAATGACAAGCATAACCTTGGTTAGGTAGGAAATTTACCTTTTCATTATATAACGCCTCAAATTTAGATTCATCTAAATTAGCACACCCGACATCCACAACATTGACACATCGAGCACCAGCTCTCATGACATTTTTAGACAAAATGTCAAGTTCTGTCATGATCTTGACCATGTTCTGATCCTTCTCTTGATCTTTCTCCATCTGCTCCTTGGTCATTTTAAATGAGAGAGGAGATTCCTCATCTTCACGGGTACACTAGGCCTTGTTGATTTTGGTTATGCCATCCAAGAGTTGTGTCGCTATCACATAGGGTTGCAGCATCAAACCTCCCAAAGAAAGTTGGTCAGCGACACACTTGTTTACCGAGTCACTACTTCGGTAAAAATAGTACAACAATACATTATCAGGCAAGCCATGAGTTGGGAATTGCTTCACCAACTTCTTGAATCGCAGCCAAGTCTCATGAATCGGATCGCTCTCCAAATGCTTAAAGTTTTGGATGTTGTCCCAAAGATTCATTATCATAGAAGGAGGGAAAACCACACATTAAATGCGGTGACCAACTCCTACCACTAAGTGGTTGAGCCACGTGGCAACTCCGCCATCCACTTGCAAGCCTCTATCATCAAAGAGAACGGGAACAACCTCAACCGACAGTTGGGAGATATTCTTGAAAGAGAATGGTCTACATACATACACAAAATTTCAAATATGCTCATGGGAATCCTCATGAGGCAAACCACTAAAAAGTCCTTTTAGTTGCAAGAGTTGCAACATAGTGCTCATAATGTGGAGCACTGCTTTCCCTTTGACTGGAGGTAAGAAAATGGAATCAATAATGCCCATAAGATGAGGTTCATTAACATTGTTGATGCTTTTG
This sequence comes from Solanum pennellii, assembly GCF_001406875.1. Classification (NCBI taxonomy): domain Eukaryota; kingdom Viridiplantae; phylum Streptophyta; class Magnoliopsida; order Solanales; family Solanaceae; genus Solanum; species Solanum pennellii. The sequence goes on along the minus strand of NC_028643.1, from coordinate 15,139,780 downwards.
ATGTCATATTAATGGCCTAAAAGGCCTCCATTGCTACCTTTCACAATCATACTTCCTGAATTACACGTAAAAAATAAAACAAAAACTAAAATTTAAGTTAGTTCAACTATAACCAGCTAAAACAAAATTTGACTTAATAAAAAATTCTCAACTAACATCACTCCCCGGCAGCAACACTATTTTGACTTGACGTATTAGGACACTTCTTCCAATTCTAAGAGCCAACGATCGCAAATAGTAATATAGCCCAACCAAGGGTTGGGATCGTTTCCACAGGGAGTGGATTCGAGAATCAGCATCCAAGTATAAATCAATTCATACTAGTCATTGGTAAAAGACATTTACGAATGAAAGTATAATAAATTCGAGAAAATGAAACAAGTGTCAATTATCAAGGGGTTTTTAAATAATTATAAAATAAAACAGAAGACAAACGAAATTAAAAATATGGAGATGGGATTCTTGGTATGTGATAAGAATATGAGCTAATAAACAACAGGGTACATGCTTTTAACATAAATAGTTGTAAATTTGTTACTAAGCTAAACATTAGAGGGATAAATTTTCTCTAGAACAACTCACCCTGAATTAATTCAATTTCTCTCGAGTACCAATAAGCCATTTCTGCCCAGCATTCGCCTTAGACCGTTCACTCTCTCGAGCTAAATGTGTGGGAGAGGGTTTAGAATTTGCTCTCTCTAGATGAACCCACGTCAACCTAATAACCACAGTTTATCGATTCAGTAGTTTTGGTTTTAATACCTCTCTCTTGAGCAAGCCAAAGACATAAAGATGAAATCATATTTGAAACTATAATCCCATTAAATTCATACACAACTACTAAACAAAATCAAATTTACATAACAAATTAACTATTAATAAGCAAGACCCAACACTAAAATCAACCCATATTCACATAATCACACCCCAAGAATAGAGATTTTATCTAGACATAGTAAAAACATAGAAATCGATACCAACTGGTGTTTCATCAGTTGGTATGACAGAAAATGTCTTTACACGGGTCTACAATGAAGATTCTTCAATACCCACTTCAAATTTCGTGGAGTTGGAAACCTTCAAATCTTCAAAGATCAAGAAAAATATCTCACAAAAAATCTATGAACTAAAACTTGAATTATCTCAATACACAAAGTCAAAATAATAAAAATCTGATACTAAGTTATATATCTCAAAAAGTACTTATAATTTTTCAAAATTTGTGTTGCGAAGGATCACTCACCGTAGTTAGTTGGTGTCACACATCAACTTGGTGATCCTTCCTTCGGTATATCCATCACCATCTTTCCTTAGCCTTTAACATCTTCGCATTCTGGATCATTGTGCGATCTAGCAATGCTTCAAGAAACTGCTCATCAAAATGCCGACTGCTCCTTTTCACCGCCGACTTGATCCTTTCCATCAAGGCTCAGCACACTTAAACATTAGGCGAGAATAAGGCAATTTAGATACTCGCCTAAGGGATTAGGCGATCCTCAATCTATCTTTTCTTCAGTCTTTCAACTGCATTGTTCCATTTTTCTTTTGCTCACTTGTGTTAATGTTTTGTCTTGAAGTCTAAATACCTGAAAATTAAGTTCTTTTATCAGTTATTGTTACGAAAATATGCATTTGAGGGCATTAATCTACCAAAATATAGCCCTAAATGAGTCCTAATCATAGACTCATCACGTAGTATTCTGGTTGGGGATTTGTATGCAGACGAATAATAAGCCTTGATGGGACGTAATGTGGAGCTAAGGGTTGAGTCGTGATTAAGGTAATAGAGCCAAGGGTACTGGTATATGCAAATGTCTTCGAGAATGAATAGGATATGAAAGTGGAGGAGCAAATAGTCTTTTTATATGTTTTTTTGCTAGTCGATTTCTTGTATTATGTGTTGGGTGTTGGGTTAGCCAATAATGCCTACCAATATGTGCGGTTATACTGATACTGATTCTTATACGTCCGTTTGGGCATATAATAGTTGTAAGTCAGTGATGTTTCATAGGTTAATACGAATATAATTCCAACAACTTCCATTGTTTCCTTCCATATGATAGGAGCTGCGTCATTTGTTACTGTATTTTCTATCTTGTTATCTTCGAAGATATTGTACCTGTTCATACTAGATCTCTGGGATGTTAATTACTTTACAAGTCTTAGCTTAGATTGTTGGCAAAAACTTTCTATTTTATAAAAATTTCTCATAAATGTTATTTATTTTCCCGTTTTGTTAACCTTCCATATGACATTTAATTATTTGGGGATCAAGGGTTCTCCTACTTAGGTATGAGAGTTGGTGCACGCACGTCCCAGTGGGTGGGTTGTGACAATTGGTATCAAAGCCCGAATTATTTCTCTCCTAATGCATGAGTAAATATGTAATAGACTCCTGCAGATTAGTGTGTTGACGTCCACATCTTATCTTCAGCATTCTAGGAAGTCGTTCTATCTCTTCTCTTCTGTTGTGCGAGTTGTTGCTTGTGTTATGATTTGAGTCCAACTGGTATCTTCTGATTCTAATGGACATCTTAGCAAGGTAAATTAGACGTCGCGGTCACGATTGAAGGGACATAAGCAAGGTAAATTGGAACTAAGATGGTTCCAATTGGTATCTGATCACGGAGGTTGTATAGATGCATTGATGATAAGTAATAGTCATCCAATGGAGCGTATTAATTAATAACTTTCACTTGTTCGTTAGTTGTAGCTTGGAATTGTGAATGTGTGCATATTGTTTTTCTGAAATAAATGTTGGTGCGAAAGGTGCATTTACTTGGATTCTATGATATGATTATGTGCACGGTATTGATTGCTTGGATTTTGATGCGTGCAATATGATAGACTAAGTGTTTGAAACTATACGAGTTGTAATTGACTCAATCTGTGAGCTTGTTTTCAGAAAGAGAGTTATCACTAGGTTAGGTTCAAGGGTCTAAATAAATTATGATGTAATTCGTAAGCAAAAAATGTACATGTGTTGCGAGCAATGATAACCTTCTGAGTGTATGGGCACATCCTGGCGATGTGCGTGGGTGTGGTGTTGATTTATGGGAAAGGGGATTTTGTAGTGTAACCTTTGGGTTAACTCGGGGTAAACAATGACCATCCTAGTTAAGAGGATTATCCTAAATTCTTAGTTAAATCTTAAGAATCAATGAAAACTTTAGAAACGGGAAGAACCCCCAAAATTATTGACTTGGGTACTATTTACGTAGGACCCGCTAGAGGGGCATTATTCCAGCTAAGGCGAGACCGCCAGAGGGGATTTATCTCGCCAAAGTAGGACAGGGCGAGATAAAATCTCAGTCTGTCTCCCCTTTTTTTCCTAGTCACACATATCGACCCCTAACCATGTATGAGCTAATACCTGCAATTAGCATTAGTTATGATAAACAGAAAAACCAACATCCATGTGCTTACAAAAAGTGTAAGGAAAAATAAAAGAGAAATAAAAAATGGTCCTTTACATGCCCAAGAGGGGCAAAAACTAGATCAGCAACCTTGGAAATGGGAATCATCGATGTTCGACCCCATGTCCTCTAGGGCTATGTTGCTAGACCAAGTGTCACTCAACCAGGGGTACAATCAGTACCTTCGGCCTAAGTGCGGTAAAGTCCTATTGGGGGTCAAACTAGGAGAAAATGACCTTAAGAGTCTTCCACATCTGGGCCATCACACGATCTATCTCCATGTTTTCCTTTTTCTCCCATCGCAGCTAGCAGTGGAGCATCTTCAATTCAAGGGCAGTGGAGTGTGGAACTGAAGTTGAGGTATTAGCTCGGGAGACTTTAAATTTTCTCTGTATGGACGTCAATTCCTCCTATATGTAAGCACTAGAAAGCGGGTGCCGGGACTGGGTAGGGAAAGTAAAGTCAGCCTCGTCGTCTTCCCCTCCTTCATTGTCAGCGTCAACAATTCCTTAACTGCTACTATCCCGACACATTTTCCTCCTCTTACTCCAAATATGGAAGTTTGTAATCAAAAGAGGGTGAAAAAGGGGAACTATAGGGATTACCTCGTCGGTGTCCAAGAGATGCACCCCTACTCTCTTGCACATCGCAGTCAGTAGTTCGGGAAAGAAAAATGTCTTCTTGTTGCCCCGGTGGAAAAACTTCCATTCATAAATGATTTGTGCGCCCATATTTAGTCCTATTCCCTATATAGCGCTCGTCAGCACCAAAGCTCGAGGAAATGTCACGTCGATGCAGTTGCCCGATGGGTGGATCCTCCTAGTAACAAAGTACATCCACCTCTTAGCATTTGGGTACCAGTTAGTACTAGTAATGCCCTCTGTAGTAGCCCAGTAAATCTTATACCGGCTCGCAGCCTAAACCAGTATGTCCTTCAGCTAGCCTAGAACCATTTCTTTCAACTTGTCCTCACACACCATGTTGGGAACCATGGGCACCTCGAGTGCATCATTAATTAAAGAAGCGCTTAAGGGGATGTCAACTCCTCTGATACGAATAGTAAGGTGAGGGTCATCCCACCTGACAATAGGTAGGATGACATATAAATCTCTCATCCATGAGGAGTGCGAGGCAGGGGGAGACTCTTTCAGTGGAGCCTGATACGCTCAAACTTACTTCTCAAATAAGAAGTAAAGCGATCGTGTCAAGTAAATAACCCAACTAGTGAGGTTGGGATCGTTCCCACGAGGAAAATAGTCTAGACTTAACTTCAACCTGTTATTACTATTGTTCGGTTGATGACTTCCTTAGAAAGTAAAAACATAAAAAGGGGGGTTTATATTTCTAAATGAGTAAAAATAACTAACGAAATTGAAAGAGAGACTTAACAGTTTTGAAAGTTGGATTTTAATCAATTAATCAAAGTAACTAGGGTTTACGTGTTCCCCACAGGTTCATAACTTGATAATTCTAACTATAACAATTCTTTCCTAGTATCTTGCATGCAAAGTGTAAGTTATGTATTTCTAAATCCTTGGTCCGGCATCTAGAAAATTTCACTCCGCACCTTGGTCCGGCTACGTGTGTTGCTATACTAACCCTTATCTTTACCTCATATTAAGCATCGCATTCGATATTTGACTCAGTTATTACCTCGTACCAATCAATACTAGCCTATTAGATAGTATACACTAAATCTATGTTAATAATTCTTTTCCTATTATCTACCTCCTTGGTCCGGCAAGTAGCATTAAGG
>NC_028643.1:15130068-15133148 GCF_001406875.1 Solanum pennellii | reverse complement strand
TTGTACAATAGTATCCATGTTTTATCCTTTGCAATCATTTGGCTATCAATCCCGATTAATCTATCAAATCTATGCATGCTATCACTATTAGGCTTGAATTTTGTGGGATTAGAACATGACACAGACTCACCATGCATTAACACCTATCCTCTTCAATTTCTCACCGAGTTGCTAACAATTCCGGTATTGCAACTAATGTCCTCACTTTAGAACAAAATCCTCATATTTCACACAATGATTTCAATTTGAGTATAAGGATTACTTTTCAACACTCGCTCTCAAAACAAAGTCACACTCATTCATACCTATTGCCATAAGCTTGCCCTTATTTTCACTGCCTTAAGTTCGCTATACAACCCTTAGGATCACGATAGGACTTTTTTTTTTAGCTTGTAACATAGGCTTAGGGTCAGGTAGGGTAGATTTAGGTATACTTTAGTGACTTTTTACCCTCCTTGACATATCTGCTAAACCTTCCCTTTTCTATCATTTTATCTCGCCCAGTTTCTCATATTCTTTCACCTTGCTATTTTCTCTTCTTTCTTCATTTGTGTAAGTGACTCTCTTCTTTTCTTGCTTGTATTTCTTGTATATTTTTCTTTTTCTTTACTTTTCTTTCAACTAATTCTTGAGTCACTTTACTTTTGTTCTTTCTCTCTCTTTGTTCTTTCAACCCCACTTTCCAGAGCATTCCTCATAATAGCCACCCTCAACTCATGGCTTTGCCATGAGTCAAGGTACACAATACCCAAAGTTGGGTCAGGGCCATAACGAAGGTTGTTTACTGCATTAGCCACCCTCAACTTATGCTTTTGGCATAAGCTGAGGTGCACATGTCCAAGGAGGGACCAGGGCCAACACATTGTTCCCAGAAAAGATCAGTTGGGGTGAAAAAGAAAGGTCTAATTTTAGCTCAGATCATTTGGATCAAAGAAGGATAAATTTCATTTGGTTTTCTTTTATTTAGGCTAAAAATGGGCTATATTGAATAAGGGCCTATGATCCTTTCCTAATTGTCTATTACAGCTTACTTTTAGCAGGACTAACCAGGCAAGTTCTAGCTCAGTACCAATAGTGGACTATTCAAATTTTCCTCACACTCACTTGACATCTCATCACTATACCAGATTGTCAGACACCTAGTTCGAATTTAAGACTTAGGGTAATGCAATGGTGTAACTCTATTTCATGCTTAGAGCCACACAATTATCAGTTACTATGCCTAGTCATGCATTATTTTCCAGTTTATCAGGATATCATTTTAGCCATCATGCTCCAGAATTAAACTATGTACAAAAGATATAAACATGCCGGTTCAACAGAAAAAGTAATCAGTCTTTTGGGGAAAAAGAACACAGGCAAGAAAACCCCAAAAGAGGATAGTGAATTGGGCTACTCAGACTTCACCCTAACACTCACTATCCATTTACCCCACCCCCAACAAAAAAGCATGCAATTGTCCCCAATGCATAAAAATGTAAATACTAGAGTGGTAGGTGAAGCAAACCTGTGGCGCAAAGCGCCGTCGATCAGCAAGATGGTGGGTCCGGTTCCCCGGAACCCACGTCCTCTGCAATCTGGACACCCTCAGTGGTGTCCTCAGCAACAACCGCACTATCAGTAGTGCCTCCTGCTATCTCCACAGTTCGGGAGCTAGACGCCCTAGCCGCTAACTCTGATGCTCTCATCTGGTGCGCCTCCTCCTCAGCAAGTGAGGCTCTCCTCGCAGCCTCCATCTCTCGGCGCTCCTTCTTCCTTGCTCGCGCCTCATCCTCTGCTCGACCCCTACGCCTCTTGGCAGTCTCTCGAGGGGGAGGTGGTGGAATTTCTGAAGTAGTAAACAGGGCCGCTAGCACGGTGTCCTCAGCAGGCTCGACAGAAGGGGCCTCAGACTCCGGCACCCTCGCCTCTAGGATCGTGTCGATGTCTGCACGAAGACTATCGACTGCAGCCTGAAGAGTCAACACATCCACCGGAGGGGCTGGTCGGGCTAACACTCTCAACTCAAAGGCGTCCAGACGCTGGTTGACCTCAGCAATCTTCCGCTCTGTAAACTGCTGCATCTTCCTCTCTAGACGCGCTTCAGACTCGGTAATCGACTTCTGCATCCACGGCTGGATATGATGCAGAAGAGTGGCCATTTGTGCCTCTAATTTTTGGACCCTAGCAAGCGGGACCAGTACCGGTAGAGGGGCTGTGCGAGAGGAGCTCGGGGCTGTGCTACTACCCGGGATAGACTCGACCGGGGTAGTGTCAGTGGAAGCCTGTGTAGCTGTGCGGGCCTGGGCTACCGTATCTGCAAGATCATCAGCAAGTGGTGGCAGCTCTGGACGGGGCCCTCTACGTGGGGCCAACTCATTGGCCTCGTCTCTGATGAGGCCGACGTCAACGGTACCCTGCGGGGTCTTCAACTGATCTATGTGCCATATGGGCACACCTGCGGACCTGCAAAGGGCAAAGATCATGCACGGAAAGGGGTAGGTAGTAGTGACCTTGAATGCCCTATCGTGCATGACTGCCTGGAGAAGCCATGCAAAGTCGACCTCGAACCCAGCTATCATCGCCGCCATCAACACTGCGCGATCCCAGGTAACGATGTTGTCAGCAGCTGTGGGGGAGAGGCAGTGACGGACAAGCAGCCACAAGAACTTTGCTGTGAAGGTGAGATTGGCCTTCTTGATGGCCCCCTTCGGCTCAGTCACCGACTCGGCACCCTCTCCATCTACTTACAGGTGCAGGGCCATCCACCTCTTGGTGGTCTCTCTCAGTGCTGGCTCGCGCAAGAACTGACCATCCTTCACTATCTGCCAGCGGTAGTCGAACTCGGCAGGGAGGGGGGTCCGAGAAGCATCAATACTCTCGCCGTATAGAAACCGGCGGATGGCTGGCAAGGAAATGTCAACCTGTACGCCCCGGACTCGGACCTGCTCCAATTGGGCCTGTTTAGTGGGGCCAGCCCGCTTATCGATTTGTGATCGGAGAGTCGCTACGTAGGATGCGTAGAACTCTCGGACCATTTCTTCGATGTATCGTCCCAACGGACGTGCTGTCCACTCCAAGCGATGCCTGGTGAAGAGATT
>NC_028643.1:15128908-15129690 GCF_001406875.1 Solanum pennellii | reverse complement strand
AGACTGGGAGGCAGTGACTACGCCGGACGCCACCTTTTTGGGTGTGGCTTTGGGAGCACGTGCAGCACGGGAAGGGGCGGAAGTGCCTGGGGGCACGTACTCATGGTCACGCTCATCATCAGAGCCGATGACCATGCGGGCAGACGGGGCGACAGACTTCGATCGCCCGCGTGCGTAGGTGCGGTCTTGCTTGGGTGCCATAGTAGATAGTACCTGTAAAGGATCAATATTAGTATGAGTAGTGGCAAACAAGACAGGCAAAACCATACGAAATAAAACATTGAAAATAGTGTGTCAGTGATATTGAAACTGTATCACATGACGGGCCAGATGAAGGCTCGTCGTGGCTATGACGGACCGTCATGAGGTCCGTCGTGTTTTACTTAGTCTATGTATATATAAAGAACCCTGAAGGAGAGTCTCTGACCATCATGACGGTCGTGCAGGACGAACCGTCGTGGGTACGACGGTCCGTCGTAGGACACTTAGAAAAATATTGGAGACCCTTAGCAGAGGGGTCTCTGACCATCATGACAGTTGTGCAGGACGGACCGTCGTGGCTACGACGGTCCGTCACATGTGTCCGTTGAAGGACACTTAGAAAAAAAATGAGAGACCCTTAGAAACAGGGTCTCTGACAACCGGAACGGTTGTGCAGGAGGTCCGTCACATGAGTCCGTTGGGACAGGGTGATAGGGCATTTGGAACGGACCCTACGACGGTCCGTCGTGGGTACGACGGTCCGTCATCGGGGTCTCGTTCTGAATAACAGTGACAGAACT
>NC_028643.1:15128480-15128666 GCF_001406875.1 Solanum pennellii | reverse complement strand
ATACCTTAGAAATGGCGAAAAAGCAAATGGACAATGACTCAGTTGGCAAGGTAGACACCTACAACAGCAGATCCGACTAGTAGATGATAATTTTAGGGCTTTGGAGAATTGTGGGGGCAATGATCAGTGGGGGGGAAATGTGGAAGTTGAAAAGAGAGGGGAGATGAGAGGAATAATGAATGAATG
>NC_028643.1:15116888-15124010 GCF_001406875.1 Solanum pennellii | reverse complement strand
TGCATTTCTTCGCTCAAAATCTCCGCATTCAGCTTTGGACAGATTTCCTGCAAAACAAAGAGAAACTCATATAAAAATTAACACAAAAAGGCTTTTCGGACACACTAAACTTAAGGAAAAAGTATTAATTATACCGTGAAACCACGGTATATCAGAGCCCATCTGAACTCCATTAATAAGGCATAAAAGAAACCCCTATCACAACAGATTTTGGTGTTCCGGTGATCATTCCGGTGATCATGGTACATTTCCCTACTTGCAGCATCAGGAAACCGGATGAAAGACAAATCTTCTTCACTGATACAAACCATAGTAGACCAACCTCCAATTTTCATGAAAGGTACATGTTAGAACTCCCTAGGATTAGACAATGTTTGTCTAAGAAAAGAAAATTTTTGGATTTAAGTGGCAAGGGGCTACTGCCCCACTAAATCCTGCCACAACGGGATGAGGGAGGCCGTCACAATGGGATGAAACCCATCAAAGCGCCTTTCATATAGGATGAACTTTAGGCGCGATCGTGGCCCTTCTTTGTCCGATGAACCTCTTTCTCAGCATAATTTAGTAGATCAGAGTCTATAAAGTACTCTAGAGCCTAAATATGCAATTATTCTACCAAAATAACACCTAAAGGATGTGCAAATCTGAGTTTTACATCAAGAAACTTTTCAATTTCCCCTACCCAATTCATTATTGTTTCAATCGTATTTTCATGAAATCCTTATGACCAAAATATTTTGGAGACGTTAGGAACGTAAGGGAAGTTACCATGCTACGTTTTCAAGAAAATCAATCAACCCATTTTTTGGAAGTTTGAAAAACTACCCTAAGGTCATTCTAATCAATTCTCTATCGTCATTCAATCGCAATTAAGTAGGCATTGAAGTAAATAGCATTGGGAAACAAGAACATTACCTTGAAATTGACGATTGGAGTGAGGTGATTGATAGAGTTTTGATTTAAAGAAGGAGGATATGGGGAAACCATTCCCCTTTCCCCCTTTAATTGTTCCTGATCTCCCACTACAGCGGGAGTGTCCTTGCAACAACGGACACACCTTAGTAGGAAGCCTACCGCTTTGGCAGGGCTGGTTGTGCAGAGGAACACATTTCCTTTCTCCATGTGTTGCGTCATTTACCTAATCGGTCCTTTCAGGATACGACCCTTTTGTTCTTAATGTTTGAAAAACCTCCACCTTTTTGTGGTTCCGTAATAGGTCATTTTGTTAGTTTGGAAGTACTCCAAAAAGGCTCGTGCTCATTCCTTCGCTAGTCGTTCAGAGACAAACGAGGGGCAAATTGCTATCTATTGTAAAGACCCGAACGGTCATTATTTAGGAAGGAAAATGTTAGTTGGTAAAACTAGGGTCACCATTCCGCTAGAGCGCGCCAAATGCTACTAAGGCGGTTGCGCCTCATCATGATAGGTCACGTTAGAGCGGGAATGATGGGACCAAAACTTAAATAACGCAAAACCTTTTATTCTTCTTTTTTCTCAAAACACCAAAAAGAGGCGAGAATCGCGCAGAAAACACTAAAAGGGGTGCTCCGGGCTTGGGAAGGAAGGAGAAAGATAATTCTAGCATAAGGAAGTTGATATTTTTGGATTTCCGATCAAAATCCACCGTCTTGTCGTCCAAGGTCATGACTTGGAGATGCAGTTTTTGTGTGACTGCTTGGCATCCATGTAGGCTAGGTTTATATCATTAAGTAGTCTTAAATCCCTGTTCACTTCATAATATATTGATAATTGATGGTAGAATTCATGTGTAGGACTCCATGCACCAAAAAGGGGATGATTATTCATTTACTATCAATTGTTGATTAAGATGGAAATCATAGAAGGAAGCCTTGTCTTAGGGATTAGGTTGGAGGATGTTTGATTCTAGTTTTGGATGTGTATGTTTGTTATTGTGGATTCCACGTTTGTGTACATGAATATGATTAGACGACATGACTCATATGATAATGAAAACTAAGTATAAACGAATATATGCCATGATTTAACAATTGATTGTATGATTATAAGGATGTGGATATTAGTGTAATTGTGATTGTAGTTGTGTTGAATGGATCGGGTGTCACGTTCCGACACACTAACCTAGATCGTATATCACGTTTTGACACATACCATGAGGGGTACACTAAAATTTTTGTTATGGTTCCATGAGGGGACCATTGATTTGTCTTGTTTACTTGTTATTGAAAATGTGGAATTGTACATTGCTCCTGAAATAATGACTGAATAGTAATTCTATATAATTGTATTAATGTGTTGTGCTTATCTGTCATATTTATCGCTTTACTAAACATATTGTTAATGGTCATGCTCAAACTGAAATGAGATAATGGTAAATGGAGACCGAGGGTTCCAAGTTTTACTATGTATTACTTATCAGAGTGGAGAATTAGGGAGGCAGTATGTTGTAAGCGTTAAGTAGTGAGGTACTACTCTGGTTGGGGATTGTTATAGGGACGGTTAAAGCTTTGATAGAACGTACTGTGGAGCCAAGGGTTGAGTAGTGAGGAGGAGTGAGTACGGGGTTAGAGCCAAAAGTACTAATATATACTAAATGTGTTGGTGAATGACGAGGATATTAAGGTGGAGGAGCCAACAGTCTTTTTGTATGTTTTCTGCTAGTCGATTTCTTATATTATGTGGTGGGCGTCGGCTTAACCGATGATGCCTATCAGTATGTGTGGTTTTACTGATACTAATTTTGCTATGCCTTTTTAGTCATACTCTAGTTGCATGGTCAGTGATGTTTCATAGATGAAGACGAAAATAATCTCCAACAACTTCCATTTTTTCTTCCATGTGGTGGGATCTGCATCATTTGTTACTGTATTTTCTATCGTGTAATCTTATAAGCTCTTGTACCTATTTAGACTAGATTCATGAGCGTTAATTACTTTACAAGTCTTAACCGAATTGTTAGCAAAAAGTCTCATATTTTTATAAAAACTTCTCATAAATGTTATTATTTTCTTGCCTTCTTAATCTTCGACATGTCATTTAAATATTTGGGGATCAAGGGTTCTCCTACTTATGTATTAGAGATCGTAACAATACTATAATAATAATAAAAAAGGTTGATGGAGATTCGTAAGAAAGGAACCAAAGGTCTTTCATTTGAATTTAGATAATTATGTTCTTGTATGGATGCTATGTTACACTTTACTCTGGAGTGTTGTTGTTCGAGGTTTTTTTGTCTCTTCTTTAACTACTGATATTGTTCTTTATAACTTCCTTGAGTTTAGAAAATTTTGTACTTTCACCAACTATTTTTATTGAGATTTTCTTAGATAGAACTTTAAGATTTCAAAGGAACGTTTTGCCTTAAGAAAAAATGTTCTTGACAATGTAGTGTATTATCGAAAATATTAATATTACTGAATAATCATATCTAAGTTTAATAAAAGAGTTCAATCTCGTGCGAAGCACGAGTAATGTACACAACTATTAAATGATTAATAATTAATAATTATAAGAAGAAAGAAAGACAATAAGATGACACATGTCACCATTTTGAAAGAGCAAAAAAGGATAAATACACTCAGAACTATACTAAACTAGAGAATTCGGCCGCGCTTCGCGCGGTTTTTATAATAAATATTAAAGGATTACTTTTTTTTTTCAAATAATTATATAGCTCTCTTTATTTCCAAACGTAATATTATACTTTATTTTTTNTATATATATATAACATTTTCCTCATCATGAGTACATCAAATGTGAATTAAAATACATTATCATTTGCCTCAAAAGGGTTGTCTTATAATACACATTTATATAGATATTTATTAAGAAACACAATAAATTATCATAAGTTTATACATTTAAAATTTGAGAGTTATGAGGAGTTATAAAGATTATGGAAATATAAATTTAGAGCCTAAGATTCTGTGATCAAGAATTGATCTCTTGAACATGACTAACTTAAAAAGCAAGAAAAAATCAATATACATAATTCATAAGATTTTTCTCTATCATGAGTACAACAAATATGAATTAGAATACAATAACATTTGCTTAAAAAAGGATTGTCTTACAATACACATTTATTTAGATATTCATTGAGAAGCACAATAAATTATCATAAGTTTACACATTTAAAATCTGGAGTTATGAGGAGTTATAGAGATTATAGAAATATAAGTTATGAAGATAAAGAAATACATATTTCTTAGTTTAAGAAGGGAAATTAACGAGATTAATTTATGAAGATAAAGAAATACATATTTCTTAGTTTAAGAAGGGAAAATTAACGAGATTAATTTTAGGGAATGCTAAATTCAAAGTTCCAATTATGTTTGTAAGATTAGTTTCTCCGTTATCTATTTAATAGGAGAAAATGAAAAGGTAAGAACTTAAAATGTTATTAATAACAAATTACAATAAAAAAATGTTCTCTAATCGAAATTAATTTTATTAGCCACAAATTTACATATATTCTCATGCGGTTTCATTACTAACTTAAAAAATGCAAACTTTATATGTTTAATTAAAACAACAACACTGTAGTGTATTCTTACAAAGTGATACCGGGTGTGCTCAATTAGAATATATCATTAAAAATATTCAATAAAAAAATATTTATTCATTTATTTTGTGATTGATTACTATTATAATAGACCACACCATATATTTTTAGGGACAAAAATATTCAGTAGATATTAATAAAGTGTACCATAGATAATATACCTATAANATAAGAATTATATTATAAAGTAACTGAAAAATACTAATAAAATACATCTACACGTCTTATTATTATTTTTCATATTGATATGATAAAACTCCTTTAAATATTTTATTTTTCAATCGTTTTTGTTCCTTTTTCAAATATACAATTTAAATTTGTATGATTTTTGCATGAATCACATCTATTGGTATTTTAGATTCTTTAATTGCATTTATATCAAAGATAATTGTTATCATTTGTGAATTTTTTTTTTTAAGAATGTTATCCAAAATGTTACGCTATTATTAAGTTTCAACATATTCAACCTCGAAAGAGAATATGTTTTTTTTAAAAAATTATTAACTCGTTCACTATATTTTAATCAATATATTGTATACTAAATGTAAAGATAAATAGATTCATATAAACTACGTAAAAATATTTGATAGATAATAAACCTCTTCACATATTATGTGTATAGAATAATAAAATTCAAAAGTTAATTAAATTGAATACTCTGATAATATGTTTTCATTTCAAATATACTTCTTGCATTCTCAAATCAATGATTGCACCTCTTTCTATATAAAATTAATACATGAACTACCTAATATATATACTCATTACTTAGTATTAAAATAATTTAAAATTTTAATCATAATTTTGTGTTTATTTAATCATACTCATATTAAAAGTTTTTATTTACAAAATTTTGTGTTTTATTTTTAAAAAATATATTAAAAATCAAATCAACTTATTTAGTCATTTGTATTCATCTTTTATTTAAAAATTTCAAAAGATACATATTTAACAAAAATAAATTAATTTATCAAATGCATGAATAATTTTTTTGGCATATATGTTAGTGCTATTTTTAAATTTCATAAAATGTATATTAAATATTTATATTCACTATTTTATTTATTTTTATCTATATTTAATTATACTTCAAAAGAGTTACAAAATATGATTTTCATAGTATATAAAATACAAATATTTAATATTACAAAATATTTGCATGGAGCGCAATTGACATATAAGTAAACCAAAGCAAAAAGAGAACAATTTTGACTAAAAAATTTACAAAATCTTCAATTATGGGATCAATATTTTCATATATTAGATTTTATTTTTCAATTACTTCTAATAAAACGTGAAGTAAAAAATAGATAAACTAAAGTGGAATTAAAAAAACAATAAATAAAATAACAAAAACATAATTCATCAAATTATACTATTTTTTTTCAATTTTTTTTATTTTGGCAAATAAATTAAATATCTTCTATCATAGTTCATATATATATATATATATATATATATATATATATATTGTGCATCTTTTCATCTTCAACAACAACAATGAATGGAATAATCATTTTTTTGTTCAAAATGAAGAAATAAAAGAGAACAAAATAATATTAGTTGAAATCAAAATAGAACAACAGTGAATCTTCAAAATGTTTGAAAATCAATCAAACTTTTATACTACTACAACTCTCTATGCATGAATTTCCAAGATAATTAAGTTTCTTTCTTCATTTTGTTGAACTTGTACCAAATAATGTGATTAATCTTTCAAGAATATACCAATGATCTTCATCAAAGTGAAGATCATATCGTGACATCATCTTTTCTATGTCTTCTTGATTACTTAACTACATGATTGATGAAGAAAAAGATGAAGAAAATAAAATTAAAAGATTATACTACTAAAAAGAAAGAATGAAAAAATGGAAATGAACATGCAACATCTCCATAGATGATTGATATTTATAGATTAAATAAGTCATAAAAATGGTAAAGGAAATTGAAAAGACATGCTATTTAAGTAGAGAATGTCAATAGATGGGGGGGGGTTTGTAACTCATTTCATATGATTACAATATTAAATATGATTGAATTTTATAATTAATAAAAAAAATATTTTATGAAAAGAATAAAAAAAGACAAAAAGAAAAAGAAAAGAAGAAACAAATGGACCATTTGAGGTGCCACATCAGCGGTTTTGGATTCAGATTTATATATATATATATATATATATATATATATCCATAGATGATTGATATTTATAGATAAAATAAGTCATAAAAATGGTAAAGGAAATTGAAAAGACATGCTATTTAAGTAGAGAATGTCAATAGATGGGGGGGGGTTTGTAACTCATTTCATATGATTACAATATTAAATATGATTGAATTTTATAATTAATAAAAAAAATATTTTATGAAAAGAATAAAAAAAGACAAAAAGAAAAAGAAAAGAAGAAACAAATGGACCATTTGAGGTGCCACATCAGCGGTTTTGGATTCAGATTTATATATATATATATATATATATATATATATCCATAGATGATTGATATTTATAGATAAAATAAGTCATAAAAATGGTAAAGGAAATTGAAAAGACATGCTATTTAAGTAGAGAATGTCAATAGA
>NC_028643.1:15105710-15116542 GCF_001406875.1 Solanum pennellii | reverse complement strand
AAGAAACAAATGGAGGCCATATAGAGGTGCCACATCAGCGGTTTTGGATTCAGATTTATATATATATATATATATATATATATATATATATATATATTGATTGATAAGCAAATATCCTACATTATAATTTAGGAACATTGGTGTTATGTCGTCAAAAACTAAAAAATATGTCTTTCACTGTAATACAATCTTATTCATCGATTCAATATTTAATAAATATTTAATAAATATTGAATCGATAAATAAGATTATAATACATATATATTTATTAATACACATAATATATATATTCTAATTTTTGGACAAAACTATATATCATATCATTTACCATCATTGGGGGCTATATTTATGTTTTTCTCCGTCTTAAAAAATACTTGTGCCTCATCTAATAACACGTGGCATAGGCATCATTCTCGAACACCACATATATTGTTGTTTTATACGTGCGTGAAGGGACAAGACGATGATGAGGTGTTGGAAAGAGAAGAAAAATGAATAAAGACAAAAAGCCAAAAAAAAGGTAGAGAGGAAAAGGTGCAATGTCGGAGCAGGAGGCGTATATTAGCAGCAACAAAAAGGCATCTATCGATCACTCTTCTTTTATACATACAAGTTTCATTGCTTGCAGTTTGGTATGAGAAGAGGATTTTTCTTGTAGCGGTAATTGAATTCCTTTATATGTGTAAAGCTATGATGATGCTTATTGCTTAGTTAATCTGTAGTTTTAGGATTTAATCTTGTTTGAATGTATATGAAATGAAGTTAAGTTATTAAATTTTTAGAATGTTTGCTATTTGGGATGAGAAAACTATCCTTATTCCATGTTTCACTTTAACAGATCAGTTTTGGTATGTAGGGAACAGTTCATCCTCAATGTATAAGCGTATGACATCCAGAGATTCCATGAGTGCTGATGTTGAAGCTGATTCAGGTGGGTCAACTCTTGCTCTCTATGTTTTCTTGAATTATATATAAAGAGGATTATTCACCAAGGTAATATTCAGTTCCTTGGCTACAACTTTCAAAAATTATGAGTTATTATTCTGTTTGACTGCATTTCCTATGCAACATCAATATAACTGGAAAGAAAAAAAAAACAGAGCTACAAAAATCTCTTATGATATTTCTCTCTCACATTTTGATTTGTTGTCTAACATTCTGTGAAATTCTTGAATTTCAACTTAGTTCTTCTTCAGAATGCTGTACAAAAAGAGATGACAAATCCCTCTTGGAAGTATTCGTGTCCACATGTACTTGTAGCAACAATAGTTGCACTTCTGTTTGGCTATCATCTTGGGTTAGTTCTCAAAATTATACTCTTTTCTCTACAGCGTTCTTTCTATAAAATGCTGCATTATCTTCGGTTAGGTCTGGAGATTAATTTCTCCATCATTGAAAAGAAATTGTCTCATTCCCTGTGTCTTCTGCAGGGTAGTGAATGAACCACTTGAAAGTATTTCAGTTGATCTTGGATTCAGCGGGGATACATTGGCGGAAGGTACCTGTACTGTATCTTTTTGGAATATATGTCATTTCTATTTTTGAATTCGAAGTTTTATATTTTTCATGTGAATGAAGGTCTGGTGGTGAGTACGTGTCTGGCCGCTGCCTTTGCTGGATCCTTGATAAGTGGTTGGATTGCTGATGGAGTTGGCCGTCGTCGAGCCTTTCAGTTGTGCTCATTGCCTATGCTTTTGGGTGCTTCTATATGGTAATATTTAAATGTCCTACAATGCTTATCTCTATATCGTGGTTTGGGTGGTAAACTAAAGGTTGTTTCTGTTATCAATGAGTTTGTTGTCTTTGCTAATATAGTCCCTTTATTTGTGTTTTATTTGGAATATAGAAGGATGGCTGAATTCATTACTAGGTATTGAGAAAAATTGCCACACTCCTTTTTGCTTTAAGATGTATTTTGGGTCTTACTGGCACTTCTTCTAAGGAAGGCTGTATTTTGATAATGTTCCTGATAAGGATTTATTAGAGAGTCAGTGCACTGAGAGAGTTTATGAGAAGAAAAGAGGTCCCATGATTTAGGGAAGGCCTCTATAAAGTTACTTGAGTATCTTCTTGAGAAAGATTTTGCCCAAGAGATTATCCTCTGACTCCGTCAAAATGGAAAAAAGAAAAAGAGTACTTGCATTACACTTTAACTTTTCAATAGAAGAGCACTGGGAAGAAACTACTATCTCCATTTAATGACAGTAAAGAGATAAAAAGATGTCCCAGAAAGACCCATGGTCGTGGTTGCATTTATGGCGATGGGGCAATTTGTGGCCTATTTTTCTTTTGTCCATTTTCCTCACTATCAATCTAAGTAACCATAGCTCTAATGGCAATTTTTTGTTCATCAAACACACTATGCTCAACTCTTCATTTTGCATTCAGGTCTTCTTGGTTATGACAAATGTCTTGTTTTTCTAATGTTGTTGCACCCGAAGACCATATAGCATCTATGTGGTATACACTTAAGTGTACATTAGTGACTTAAGAAACATGTACATGGACTATTGAGTATAATATGGGGAAAAAGGGTCATTCCTCTTACATTAAAAAGTTTCGCTTTGAAGGGGAACCAGGAGGTCATGGGTTCAAAGGTTCACGTCTCTTCCACAAATGCACGGTACAATAGATCCTTGTGGTCCAGCCCTTCCCTGGACTCTGCACATAGCGGGAGCTCAGTGAACCAGGCTGCCCTCTTTTACGTTTTAAGTTCAACATTGTAGTTTGTTTGGTTATGTGCATTGACATTCAGGTGTCTTAATGTATATTTGTTGATTAGATGGTATGTTTACGCTAGGTAGTGATCATTATGAAGGTATTCTGGAGAAGCCTTTTTAGTTCACTTGAAAATAGCTAATAGAGCTGTTGGTTTAACGTATGAATTTATTTGTGGAAAATTTGAGTAGCTGAATGTTATTTTCTGAAATCTCAAGTATGCCTTTTCAGGTAATTAAAAATTACAGTATATAATACTATGTACATAGTTTAAGTGCTTGTTTGAGTACGAGTGAGACTTGTTGTTGACAGGATAGCATATGCTTGTGAGATTTGAAATCTTAGTAGTTGGTCTGGAAAACTTAAATCACAAAAAAGTTTCTCCAGCACCCTTTTCCTGGGCATTGAAGTTTATCTTCTTTTCTTTTTGTCATTTATCTTCTGGTTGAAATTGCTTTTGTGGAAGTTCCTGACTTCTGTTGATCTTGTTTGAGGATTTTGAAAAGATGCTTTGCTTGTCGCATTAAAAGTAACATAATTGTGTTTTTCCTTCTTATGATTCTGGTATCAGGTTTCCTATGATTCTCCTTTTTTCTTAAAGTCATTGCACTGTTACTGACAAATTTATTTTCCAGTGCAACTGCCAAAACCCTAGCAGGCATGCTTGCAGGAAGATTTTTAGTGGGATTAGGATTGGGCGTGGGTCCTCCGGTTGCTTCTCTTTACGTTGCAGAGGTGAAACTACTATTAGGTTTAGTGGCCTGATGCTTTTAGTTATTTTATTCCTTCTCAAATTCTGTTATAACTCTTGATTTTGATGCAGGTTTCTCCTGCTCATGTGAGGGGTACTTACGGGAGTTTGATTCAAATAGCAACATGTCTTGGGCTGATGGCAGCTCTTGTTATAGGGATCCCCGTCAAGAATATAGTGGGTTGGTAAGATAGTAGTATATCTAGTGGAGAAGCTTCTGTAAATGACTTGTCTTTTGTAAACAATGAAGTTGTATCTGAGCTCATTATGCATTCTGATATGTACAGGTGGCGTGTGTGTTTTTGGTTGTCTACTATTCCTGCTGCAATACTTGCACTTGCTATGATGTTTTGTGTTGAGTCCCCTCATTGGCTATATAAGGTATTCTATTTTATGGGCCTCTTGCACCTTTAAGATAATAAATCCGCAATTTTCAACATACGGCTCATTTCTAGGTTGCTATGGTTGTCATATGTAAATATATAAATCTAATGAAGTAAATTCCTTTGGCTCTGAAAAATTTGCTGGCTGATTCACTAAATACCATAAGCTAAGGATAGTTAAGACGAGGATCAATTGGCTCTATCCTGCTAGTCAATTAATTTAGTTGCTTAATTTCTGTTATCTGCAGCGAGGAAAACTTGCTGAGGCTGAATTCGAGTTTGAGAGGCTTCTAGGAAGTTCACATGTTAAGAGTGCAATGCTAGAGCTTTCAAAGTCGAATAGAGGGGACGAAACTGAAAGTGTTAAGATCTCTGAATTGCTCCATGGACGGCATTCTAGAGGTAAAGATAGTGAATTTCTGGTTTAGTTATACAGTTCCCTTATTTACAATCCCAGAGTTTGTAGTTTTTTATGTTAGTGAAGTTTTGACATCTCCAACGCTGCGAAGAACAGAATCTTCACTGCCATAACAGAATCTTCTTTGTCTGTTCTCTTAATCCATTATAAATTTTCCAAGTCCATTGTCATTTACTTACTCCTTTTGCAGTTGTTTTTATTGGGGCAACCCTATTTGCTTTACAACAGCTATCTGGAATAAATGCTGTGTTTTATTTCTCTTCAACTGTATTTAGACGTGCCGGAGTATCCTCGAACCTGGCAAATGTTTTTATTGGGATTGCAAACTTGACAGGTACACACTAGTGAACATCCTCGAGTTGTGTTCCTCTCGTCTATCTTCCCCTGTATTCTTAAATTTCTCGAATTTGGTCTAATGTCTGTAGCTAATCTTCTGCTCCTCTCCATGGTTTTCCAGGGTCAATTGTGGCCTTGGTTCTGATGGACAAATTAGGAAGGAAAGTCCTCCTTCATTGGAGCTTCTTTGGAATGGTAATGTATCTTACTTATTTATACATGCTTGCACTGGGATCATTAATACTTGGAATGAAACTTCATGCCTAAAATATTGCATTAAGCTCAAGGGAAAATACGTATTGAGATGAATCTTTCAATTTCTCTGATGTCATAATTGTTAAGCTGACAACCAGGTTGTGAGGCTTTTACAGGGAATGTTTTCTTTTTACATTCTCGTCTTGGGTTCTTAGAGGCAATTTCAGTTACTTGTTTGATGGAAGGATATAAAGATGGTGGAAATGAGCTAATTTGACGCAATCTTAGAATTCTTCCTAGGGGCCAAATGTTGCATTTTCTAATTTAAGGCCATTCCTGGGTGCTACTTGTTTTTAATACATTCAGTTACTTCTGCAGATGAAAAAGAGAACATATGTTGCTCAGTATATGAATTCATTTTCTGAAACATCCTCTCTCCCTCATCTTATTCATACTTAGACCTTGTATTGGCGAATTTAGTGATAGAGACATTTCTATTTATCTTTAGACTATTTGTAGTAGTTGGATTATCTTGAATTTTGACATGTTTGGGGAATTAAATTATTCAGGCTTTGGCCATGGCCCTTCAAGTGTTTGCTTCAAGTGGGATTGCATCAAATTATGGAGCTTTTTACTTCTCTGTTGGTGGCATGCTGCTGTGAGTAGTCCCTTGACTCAAAATTCTTACAGATGATTTGATTTGTAAAGGTTGATGTCCGGTGCTAGAATATGGAACAGTATCTATGGTGAAATCGCTACTCTGTTACTATAACATTTCTTATTAGCACCCACTTCTAGCAGTCCACAGATAAAACTTTTAGTAGTAGAGTACATGTGAACTAAAACCACATTTGCACCCTTGGTTGTTTGAAACTCGATAATCGGGGGTCATGTTTTCACCTGGTTGCACAAACTTGTATCCTTCACTCTCTTCCTAAGGACCCAACGGATGACTTGCAGCTTGTAATACCTGTAGGGTTTACTTGCAACATTACTTGCACGCTTCTTGCCTGCTCTATGGTAGTCTATGGTAGAATAGGACTGGTACATGAAAATTAATCTGAGTTTTTTTTCTTTCCAATTTTAACTTGTTAGTCTGACCAGATAAGTTAGCATTCCTCTTTAATTTAGTAATGGAAGCATATATTAAAATACTGAACATCTTGTATGTATCTATTTGAAACTTCCTTATGCAGGTTTGTCTTGACATTTGCTGTTGGAGCTGGTCCAGTTCCTGGTCTCCTCCTCCCAGAAATATTTCCCAGTCGAATTAGGGCTAAAGCTATGGCATTTTGTATGTCAGTTCACTGGGTAATTAGTCTCATCAAATTCTCTATTTTTCTATTTACAACTGGTATCAGACACCTCTCTTCAGCTGATAGATTACGCCATTGCTCAATTATTGAGTTAGGGAAGTGAAGGAGTGGAAAAAAAAATAAGAGCGCAGAAGTCTATACAACTGCTTTTCTTAATTGTCTATTGTGCTTTCTTTAGGTGGTTAACTTTTTTGTTGGACTGATGTTCTTGCGCTTGCTCGACCAACTTGGGCCACACTTACTATACTCCATATTTGGCACCTTCTGCCTGATGGCCGTGGTATTTGTAAAGAGGAATGTGATGGAGACAAAGGGAAAGTCACTTCAAGAAATTGAGATTGCCCTTATTCCACAAGAATATAGAGTAAGTTTTTGGAAACTAAATAGGCTTTTAGATGTTGTCAAAATGAAAATTGATATATACATAGTTCATTTGTGTTGTTTTATGCATTTTCTTCTTGAGAAAGGTGAAAATATTCATTCCCCCTAATTGTAGATAGTTTTTCAGGAATTCTCGTGAGAAGAAATCAACACCCAAGTGTTTTCCAGGTTTGCAAGTAAATGGAAGGCGACCAGCAAATATTTCTACTTAGTCTTGCCACTCATCCTGATCGTTGCAAGTCTTTATACAACTGTTTCTGGCAGTAGTAGCTTTTTTCCAGCAGCCTGCAGGATGCTCTGCAAATAGAGTTAAATAGAATAACTATTGGGTTGTGGTCTCTTAGCAGCTCCTAGTATATGGCGGCAGAATTGTTGCTCCACGTTTCTACCCCTATAAGATAACAATAATGTTGTTACAGTGAGGACTTGGTGTATGTACCAGAAATGAGAGGTTACTTTTGTCCAAGTGTGTACTCAGTTGCTTAATGTTGTTAAACTAAGGAGGCTGAAGGTCGTATATAATAGGCAAAATCGTTTGGTGGATCCTTATACTTGTATGTGTTTGTATTGTAAACTCTTCTACTTGTCCTTTATCATGTGAACCCCTGAACTTATTGAAGCTCAATATTTTGAACACTATTTCTTACTTAACATCCTATGTGGCATCTAATATCAGAGTGCGTGTAAAACACACCTATATGGAGCATCACACCCTTGGAGAGGGGTTTAAAAGTAACATTAGGGCTTTAATATAGCCATCATCTTCTTAGTTGGATCTAACGCCGTTGTTGGATAGACTTTGAGGTTTTTTGGCCTTCTATTTTTTTTATCTTTTCCCCCAGAATTTCTTCTCTATTGTTTATTGTCATTTCTTCTCTATTGTTTATTGTCATTTGGCTGATTTCTTTAGTATGAAACACGCCATGGAAGACAAACTCTACTCCTAAACATCTTACACTAATATATTGCACAAAACAAATCAAACATTCCAAAATTTTCAAGAAAATCAATGTTATTGACTAAAACCTAAAAACAAATAAATACACAAATAGAAGATCAAATCCAAATTAAATAATAAATAAATTCAAAAAAGTTGAAAAACCTACCTAAATAAGTTAAAAATCAAACAAAAACAACAAAAAAAATTCAAATAGTCTTCGAGATTGACCCTTGTTTCAGTCATACACCACTCAAATGACTCCTGTTACACAAATTTGCTGCCTTCCTCTCGTCCTCTTCACCTTCTCCGACCAAAACACTTTCATTCTCACCGCCTCCAACAAGCTTCAACCAGCAACTATAAGTGAGAATGAACAACAAAAAGAATACCAAATCAACGTCGACAATAAGTCTCTACCTTCCTAAAGCCGTCAGCCCCAAGCTCCGGCAAGATTGTGAACAACTAAAAATAATCAGACCCCCATTTTTCCTTAGGCCACAGGTCACCACCAAAACCCCTATCCAATAAAATTCAAAATCAACTCCAAACTCCGACGAGATTGTGAACAATCAGAAATCATGCCAACATTTTTTACTTCAATGGAAAGAGCAGAAGTAGGAAAAATGAAAAGGTAAAGAAGATAAGAAGGGATGAAGTGAAATTGTGGGAATGGAAACAGTTACAACAAAAAGAAATAAAAATTGAAAAGAAAAGTGTTGCTACATTAATCTATATAATAAAAGGAAATTTGTCATGGAGTGACTATGTATATATGTGTCATTTTATAATCATACGTGTCATTTTATAATTATTTTTAAAACGGAAAAGCGCCTCAAATTCTCTCAAAATATTGAAAATAGTACAAAAATACCCTCCGTCCACCTATTAGTTCTAAAATGTCCCTCTCATCCATCTATTGGCTCCAAAATGCCCTTGTCATCCATATTTGGGTTCAAAATTGACCACTTATGTAACAGTTTTTAAAATTTTTTTTGATGACAAGGAAAACCCAGAGCCGCTACCCTTTGGGTGTGCATAGGGTAAACTCACACTCCTATGCAATAGCTCGCAAACCACATAGGAGAGGTAACCCACACTAGGCAAGCCTTGTGCAACGAGCTCGATCCAGAAGGCAAAACCCTTGCTTTCACTGTCAAGAAGTTTCGAACTTGAGACCTCCAACATGAAAGTCCCAACCTCAAACCACTGGGCCACCCCCGAAGGTTAACAATTTTAAATTTAAACTATTTAAATATTTTTTAAAATACTTGACGCTCAACTATTAGTTATAATTTAATTTATTAAAATCATTTATAAACAAACTCACTACCCACTCAATTAATAAATCAATTCTAATATAAAAATCTCCCTAAACACTACTAAAACACGACAAAATTACAGATTTCTGAATGACATCCAAAATTATTTGAGTCCAAATTGAATACCCAACTAAATTTAGGTTGAGCCACTTATTTAGGAGGTCACTTTCAATAGGATTCTCTTACAAGCTTGAATTCGAATTTATGATTTAATTTAAAGAAATAATACATCCCGAATAATTTATGCACTTTTTAAAAATATAATTTTCATAAATATTTATGATTTGTTTTAAATATTAAAACTTTAATATATATTTTTTTTTAAAAAAGTGATCTATTAAGCAACATCATATAATTGAGACGAAAGAATGATTAAGATAAATATAGTTAGACTTTTAAGTTTATCGGTAGTTTTTATTTAGACAATTCAATAGTAATATGTTTTGAATGAGGACTTGAACGTATTGTCACGACCCAAAAATTGGTGTGATGACACTCATCTTATCCCACCAAGACAAGTCAACCTAAAACCCAACATCTAACAAAATGCGGAAATAAACAGTAGTTCAATAACAATTTCTATTACGAAAATAGCTCAATCCCAAAATTAGGTTGTCACATGCACAAGCCTCTAATGTGAATACTAGAACTGAAATAAAATACGAGTCTAAAATGGAGTTGCATTTCAAGTGAAAATAAAGTCATAAACTGAAGTAGTATGGTTCGCTGAGATGACAAATAACTACCTCATAATCCTCCACAAGATGTCACGAAAACGAAGAGAATGAATAGTATCACGAAGATCCGCGCTCGTAACCTACAAAAATTTGTAGAAGAAAGGCGTGAGTACCAAACCACGCGGTACCCAACAAGCAAACTCTAAACACAAGTTAAGTGAACAAAATAGTGTACTCCTTACACCCTATATGAACCTCCACATTACAGCCTAACAATTCACAATTGACAAAGCATACAATTCAATAACAACACGTTAACATATTACTATTCTCAATAACAACCCAATAATTGTTAGCACAAGTTTCACAGAAAAACACTCACAAGATCCGCAAAAAACAAGTTCAATTTCATCAATGATCAAAATGTGCAATGTCATGAAATGCTAGGTCAAATACGGTGATGCATGTCTGACCTAATGATACACACCCGCTGTCTCTCAGTATAGGATCCATGGGGGACATATCTTTCAATGCATCCATCGTGACGAGTGATACGACCCTCGAATAGTAACCTTTGCGGCGCCGATACGTCCCTCGAAATATAATATTCATTGCGGTGCGCGATACGACCCTAAAAATGGTACATCCTCTTATCACATAACTCTTATCACAACCATGTGTCAGATCAATGTAAATGACATGCTCAAAGGAAAATGAGGAGATAACCAATTTGATAACAAGACACAATTTACAGCAATGCAACTGTGATACAACACCAACAAATAAGCGATAAGTCTCCAAATCATTCTCAAACATCACAAAAGATAATATACGAATTTTATACGCTTAACAAGGACTTAGAAATCCACTTGCCTCAACTAACTGTACAATCACTCGGACACTTGAACCTTCCCTTTTTGCTGAGCTTCCAAAGAAATATAATCTATTCAAGTACATAGTCACAATGAGATTCCGAAACTAACAACACTCATGTCGCTACAGTTTTTTCCTAGACCCAAAAACTTACTCAATTTATAATAAAGTTCTTAAGTGTTGATGCCAATTAATATTCCAACTCTCATTTCTCAAATTCAAGCCTAATGTTAAACTACAACCTTAATTGCTTTCATATAATATAATCCATCTGATATTTAATTACCTATGTCAATATATCAAAACTTGAAATCATAATGTGATTAAAAAAATATATGTAGTTTTTTAAAGATAAAAATCGAACAAAAATAGTGACCGAAATAATTTGTACATCATTATCACATAAACCTCCTAACTACCCTATCATAAGGCCATTAATGGCCAATCAAAAGTCATGGTTCTCCACTACATCTTTATATATATATATATATATATATATATATATAATAGAAATAATAACTCTAT
>NC_028643.1:15069201-15105184 GCF_001406875.1 Solanum pennellii | reverse complement strand
TATATATATATATAAAAGCAACATTTATTATTATTCTGAAACAATTCCAACTTTCTAGATTGTTACTCTAACCCACTTCACATACCAATTCAATTCTCTTTTCCTCACATTTTGTTTATTTTATAATTCAATTGTCACCATAATATAATAATCATAATAATAATAATAAAGAATTTGGAGAAACATTAAAATCAACCTACAGACTAACATGTATATCAATTAAAGACAGTAACATCATTCAAATTTATAGGAAAAATATGCAACACTTTCAATGTGAGCCAATCACCCCACTATCACCTTATGACTACCTTATAACCATTCCAATAATTACCTCAAGCAATTACTAAAACTTGTCCCCCAATTTCAAAGAACCCAGGTGTAACAACAATAACTTCTAAAATCAATATGCTACTCTTTATCCTCACCTTGAAAACATATGAATTGCCTCATGAATTACACTTCATTACGAAATTAAAGAGTTCCAATTTGAAATCTCGCCTGGATGCAGTTCGCAACCTGCGATGCCGAAATCGTGTTCGCTCCTTTTTCCCCTTTTTTACTTCTTTTCTCAATCAATTATGTACTAAAAGTGATAAATTTAATTTATTTATTTTTATTGAATATAGGATAAATGGTATAGAGTCTTAAATAGATTATCACTTTAACCCATTAACTATCATTAAGTTATTTATCTACAATTATCCATCAATTATTTGATTCAAGTTAAACGAATAGTTTAAAATTTTGAAAAATGACCTTCTGGATCATCACATTATCTACCACTAAAAATCATGTTCGTCCTCGAATATAAAGTGAAAGAAAGTATCTGAAGCTTCAAAAAGCTGAGGATATCTTACACGCATGTCAGACTTTGTCTCCCAAGTTGCCTCTCCCACCGATCGGTGCTTCCACTGCACCTTCAGTGAAGCAATCTCCTTGGTCCTAAACTTTCGAACCTGCCTATCCAAAATAGCTATAGGCTCCTTCTCAAATGTGAAGTCTGGACCCAGCTCCACAGAGTCAAGTGAAAGCACATGAGATTCATCCGGAATATACTTCTGAAGCATAGATACATGAAAAATAGGATGAACTGCTGACAGAATAGGTGGCAAGGCCAACTTATAGGCCACCTCTCCCACTCGGCTTAAGATCTTAAAAGGTCCAATGAATCTAGGACTAAGCTTTCCCATCTTTCCGAACCTCATCACACCCTTCATCGGTGATACTCGGAGCCAAACATGATCACCCTCCATAAACACTAAGGCTCGAATTCTCCGATCCACGTAACTCTCCTGTCGACTGTGGGCTGTCAATAGTCTATACTGAATCATACGGACTTGGTCCATAGCATCTCTTAGCAAGTATGTATCTAAAGAGTCCATCTCCTCCGGATCAAACCAACCGATCGGAGACCTACACCGTCTGCCATACAACGCCTCAAATGGGGCCATCTGAATACTGGAGTGATAACTGTTGTTGTAGGCAAACTCTGCTAAAGGTAAATGTTGATCCCATCTAGCACCGAAATTGATCACACACGCTCGAAGCATGTCTTCCAACACTTGAATCATCCGCTCGGACTAACCATCTGTCTGAGGGTGAAAAGTTGTACTCATATCTAACTGAGTACCCAGACCATGTTGTAATGCCTTCCAGAAGTGAGAAGTAAATAGTGAACCTCAATCTGATATGATAGAAATAGGTACCCCATATAGTCGCATAATCTAATTGATATATATAGCTCGGCTAACTTCTCTATCGTATACTTCACCTAAACCAAAATGAAGTGCGCAGACTTGGTCAGCCTGTCAACAACAATCCAAATAGAGTCTTAACCACCCACTGTGGTAGGCAAACCCACAACAAAGTCCATAGTAATCCTCTCCAGCTTCCAAGCAGGAATAGACATCGTCTGAGATACACCCCCGGGCCGCTGGTGCTCACACCTGACCTGCTAACAAGTCAAACACCGCAAAACAAAGTTTGAAATATCTCTCTTTATCCCACACCACCAGTAATGGTGACTCAGATCATGATACATCTTCGCCGCTCCTCGATGGATGGAATATCGAGAACAATGAGCCTCCTCAAGAATCAATCTAATTAACTCGCTTGTCTTGGGCACATAATTCTTGCCTCCGATCCTCAAGACACCATCAGAATCAAGGACAACCTCCTTGGCTTCCCGTCTCAATACTTTGTCTCGAATGAGATATAATTTTTCATCATCAAACTAGTGCTCATGGATTTGCTCGACTATAGAAGATCGAGCCTAAATAAAAGCAATAATCCCATCACTCTCGTCTGGAATCTACAATCGGACAAGACTGTTAGCTACATGTGAACATCTCTAGCCAATGTTCTCTCCTTAATACTATGCGATTCAAGACTCCCCATGCTAGGAGTCTTCCTACTCAATGTATCGGCCACAACATTGGCCTTCCCCGGATGATTCAGAATGGTCACATCATAATCCTTCAGCAACTCAAGCCATCTCCGCTGCCTCAAGTTCAAATCCCTCTGACTAAAAATATACTGAAGACTCCGATGATCAGTGAAAATGTCACAATGCACCCCATACAAATAATGACGCCATAACTTAAGTACAAATACCACAGCCGCCAACTCCAAATCATGAATAGGGTAGTTCTTCTCATGGACTTTAACTGCCTAGAAGCATAAGCATACTTTCCCCTTCTGCATCAACACACCACCCAATCCAACTCCTGAAGCATCATAATACACAGTAAAGTCTACACCCTCCTCAGGTAAAGTCAACACAGGACACGAAGTCAACAAGATTTTGAGCTTTTGAAAGCTCTCCTCACACTCATCGGACCACTGAAAACCCACATCCTGTCGAGTCAATCTAGTCAATGGAGCTACAATATTAGAGAAACTCTGAACAACTCATCGATAATAGCCTGCCAATTCCACAGAAATCCTAATCTCAATAGGTGAAGTAGGTCGCATCCAACCTCTAACTACCTCAATCTTGGACGGATCTACTCTAAAACCTTCCTTGGACATCACGTGTCCCAAGAATGCCACAGAAGTAAGCTAGAACTCACATTTTGAGAACTTGGCATACAACTTCTCTTCTCTCTACCTCTGAAGTAGAATCCTAAAGTGTTGGACATGGTCCTCCTCAGTTTTGGAGTAAACCAAGATGTCATCGATGAAAATAATCACAAAAGAATCAAGGGATGGTGGAAACACTCTATTCATCAACTATATGAATGTTGCAGGGGCATTAGTCAATCCGAAGGACATCACTAGGAACTCATAATGCCCATACCGAGTTTGAAAAGTTGTGTTAGGGATATCTGATGCCCTAATCTTCAACTGATGACACCTTGACCTCAAATCGATCTTAGAGATTAATGATGCTCCCTATAGCTGATCAAATAAGTCATTAATTGTAACACTCCAAAAATTCCATGACTTAGACTAGAGCTTAATCTATTTAATAATGCTTAAAATAATGTTCATAGAAAATTTATTTTATCTAGTGAAGAGCCTATTAGGTTTTCAGAACATGTATTGGGGTACATAGGCATCCAAATGCCCAATATTGAGAAATATTGAACATGTTAGAGAATATTGGCTTAAAGGGTGTTAGCCAATTTCTAGGTATTAAGATATACTTTAATGACCGCCCAATCCAAGCTTGTTTAGGTATTGTACCTGCATTGAAGATCCTAAGCTAAAATTATGTAACTCTTATTTTCTTCGCCTACACACATTAGGTAGGAGGCATCCAAGTGTCAAGCCTAGGTACCATAGCACATAACCAATTAAAATGATCATGTAGATTAAGCAGTTCCCAAGGACATAGTGAGGGTCCTTGGACAAGAAATGAGAAGCAACACATGTGCAAGCACATGTGCTAAACGTCCAAAAGACAAGCCCCAACCGAATCGGTTAGGGTGGTTAGGGGGCAAAACGTGTAGGATCACGTGGGGAGAAGCTCTCTAACTGATTATAGGTCATAAATAACGTCCCTAACTAACTAACTAACCTAGGACCAACCAAAAATAACTAACTAAGGTACCCGACAACCTAAGACCTAACCGGGTAACATTAAGACAAGAAACTGACTAAGAGACAACCTAGTACCTAACCTAGGATGGTTCAAAGGGTTGGTTATGATCCTAAAAACTTAGGGGTAATTTAGTAATTACCCTAGGTTGCCTAATTAATTAAAATTAGCAACTTAATTAATTAATTAAAATTGTGAAACCAAAATCCTTATACTAGACAAGTAACTAACTAAGAAACATCCTAGTGCCTAACCGAGGATGGTCCAAAGGGTTGGTTATGGTCCTAACAACTTAGGGGTACTATAGTAATTATCCTAGGTTACCTAATTAATTAAATTAACATCTTAATTAATTAATTTAAATGGTAAAACCAAAAATTTTACACTAGACAAGTAACTAACTAAGAAACATCCTAGTACCTAACCTAGGATGGTCAAAAGGGTTGGTTATGGTCCTAACAACATAGGGGTACTTTAATAATTACACTAGGTTACCTAATTAATTAAATTATCAACTTAATTAATTAATTTAATTGGTCAAAACCGAAACAACTAAGCAATTTCCAGATTTTGATTAAATAAAAGTGTTCTTCTAATTCTAGTCAATCTAGGAGGGGCGTTTTAGGTAATTTAAGTGGAGGGTATTTAGGGTAAGTCTTGGGATGTCTATATAATGATTTTAGGTATGTTTTAGACCACAATTACACGTCACAAATCAGAATCAAAAGAAATTCTCTTAATCTCTCAAGAACACTCTCTTTTTCCAAACTCCATTGAAAAAACAAGAAAAGCTTAAGGAAGAAGACGAAGGTTTCGAAGTTTCCAATCAAGATTTCGTGGATTATTCATCTATAAGGTATGGGTTTTCACTCTTGGGATTCCTTTCCCCAAGAGGTCCTTTCAAGATAAGTTATCAAGAACTTCAATTCTAGGGTTTTTACTCTACAAAATAGATTTTCTTCCTAACCCTAGATTTATGTTTTTCAATGAAAACTAAATGTTTTCTATATCTAAATTCACATGAATTGTTGAGTATATGTTGATAATTATGCTTGAATTTAGTGTGAAGCACGTTCTTACTTATATGATGGTTTCGTATGATTGTTTCTATGACGTGATAACATGTAAACATTAGGGTTAGAATTTAAGGTTTGAATGAACCCCTTAATGACTTGTTTACCTTTTCCTATGCTATGTATTGATCTTGTACATGATTTTATGGGTTCTTCTTGATTATTACATTGAGTATTTCAATAAGTATTATTATGAATATCACATGATGAATAAGATTCTTGGAAGCAAGAGGTAAGTCTTCTAAATTTGTGATTACTCTAAGATGTTTATGTTAGCCTATAAGTCTTGATGCTATGTTATGAAAGTCTGTATGATGTTGGTATGTAAATATTCTGTCTATGAATATGTAAATCGTGAGATCATGATAAGAATATGAATATGCAAGTTATGATACTCTGTTGTATGCTTTACACAAGATGATTATGCCATGTAAATCTCACGTATGAAGGGTTACGATGAAAGGATAATTCTCATCTAATCTAAAAGAGATCATGATCATGTTATTCAAGGATATAATCTTATATGACCTAGTATAAGTTTATTATGAAAAAAAATTTAAAGGTTATTTCAAGAAAAGGGACTTAAGCTAAGCACCGATGAACTAGATATGAGAAGTGTCACTTCCCTAAGGGAAGGTAGGTTCACAATGATTCTCATGAGATTGAGGCTTCTATTTAATGTGGAACTATGGGTCTCTAATACATCTCCTTGTTCTTGAACTATGTTGCCACCATAGAATAGTAGCTAGTGGATCCACCTAGAAAGCTATGTCATGTAGTTTCTACTTTGGCCGGTAGACCACCTTTTTTCTGTGTGGGGTTTCATGACACCGGATTCCATGTTTAGATAACATGGTCTATGTTGGTTAATGCGTTTGTTCCCTCATTTTAAAATTAAATACAAGTAAACGAACGTTGACTAGGGTGACTTGAGGAGTTGGCTTAGTATAGGTAGTGGTATGGGACGCTACCTAGACATTGCACAAGTTGACTCTAAGGGAAGTCCTAGGAGATTGTTCTTATGTAATATGATGATATGAAATATATATGTTTATGATTTATGATGTTACTCTTACGTGAATGTTGATCTTTATAATGAATATGTTATTGAGTTATATTGTTATATGAAGCAAAGCTTTACTTACGGTCTCCTATCTTATCTACTTGGTTATGTGAGGTTGGGGCATCACATGACCATTTCACTTGTAGGTTGGGGATGGGATCATTGGTAAGTGTTTTGTATGTTATGTTTATATGATTCATTGAATATGAATTGTTAACGTGATTTATGATAAGATGCCTATAATTATGATCGTGTTTGATGTCAACGAAATCCTTATCTTGTATATGTTATATGGTAGGTGCATTGAAGATTTTTATATGGCTTGGTATGTTTTCTAAAGATATGATAAATGATATTTTTTCATGCATGTACCAATGTGTTATGTGCATATACCCATACTTAGTACATGTGGCGTACTAATCCCATTACTTTACGTTGCTACAACTGTATGTTCCAGTTATTGAATCTTAAGGAGGTCAATTTGAAGAAGCTTGGAACTCTTTCTCCAAGTCTTGATAGGTCCTCATGTTCGGGGATGCTATCTTTCATATTCTAGCTTACGTAGATTTTGTTAGTTTTAAGAATACGCTATTTTCATTATGTTCTTTGAATTCTTTTGTAATAAGACCTATATGGCATATTAACTATTATTGGCTAAGTTCAGATTTGCACTCTTTAGATGGTTTCTATATATGTGAGACAATATTTTTAGAATTCGTATGTTTTTATAAACCTTAAGTATGAAGTCTAAGCATACTTCATTAGTCTATTAAAAGTTTAAATATTTCCGAAAATTTAACTGTATGATTGTGATGAAAAATAAGAAGAGGCTTGTTTGCGACCTCTGAGAGGTTAACGACGCCGATCGCGTTCGGATTCAAAAATCCGGGTGTGACATGAATACACGGAAGAGGATACTTATTCTTCACCATTACCTTGTTCAACTGTCTGTAATCAATACACATCCTCATAGTCCCATCCTTCTTCTTCACAAACAATACAGGGGAACCCCAAGGTGACACACTGGCCAAATAAAACCCTTACTCAACAAATCCTGTAACTGATCCTTCAACTTTTTCAACTCTGCTGGAGCCATAGGTAGGGAGGGATAGAAATTGGCTTAGTGACCGGCTCCAAATCAATAGAAAAATAAATATCCCTATAGGGGGGAACACCTGAAAGATAAGAAGGAAATACATCAGGAATCTCATGAACCTCGGGAACAGAGTCCATGGGAGGTGGTTCAACACTAGTATCCCAAATAAAAGCTAAGTAAGACAAACACCCTCTCTTTACCAATATCTGAGCACGGATAAAAGAGATGACCTTGCTAGGATAAGAACCACTAACACCCTTCCACTCAACCCTCGAAACACCAGGTATCGCTAAAGTCACGGTTTTAGCATTACAATCAAGGACAACATGATAAGGAGAAAGACAATTCATACCCTACATAACATCAAAGTCTACCATCCTCAGAATGATTAAGTTTACCAAAGTGTCATACCCAGCCAAAGAAACAAGACAGGATCGATACACTTGATCCATCAAATTCACCAGCAAAATAGGTAGACACATAAGAGAATGTAGACCTTGGATCAAATATACAGACGCAGGCCGATGGCATACTGGAATGGTACCTGTTATAACAACATCAGAGGTCTTTGCCGAGGTCTCCCTGGGAAAGCATAATAGTAGCCCCTCGTCCACCTCCATCCTGGGTGGTACCTCTATCCCCACTCTTCTGAGCTGCAACACCTTTACAAGAAACTCCACTGCCTCTACCTGACTGAACTCTGCCACGGCCTCTACCCTGTGGTGCTGGTGTCCTAGTCTAAAATGAAGAGCTAGGCTGGGGCCCACCAAGACCCCTTTGATAAGTACATTGCTGCATCAGGTGATCAGTCCTGGGAACTATTGTGTGGACCATGAAAACCCACTGTAATTGCCTTTCCTTGTAAATCATAGTTGTGAACCGTAAGAGCCCTGGCCCGGTCTATAAGGACCCCTAGATGTCTGACCACCCTCGAATGCCAGCATAGATGCATGAATGGGTCCCGGCTGCTGAAAGGAACCACTCCCTCTTTGTGATCCCCTACCTCCAGATGAGGAACCATGAAACTGACCTGATGTACAGGCCCTTTTAGGGCCCCCAAACTCCTCTCTCTCTCTAGCAATTCCGCCTCTTTGGCGGCACTCACAATGGAGTAAAAAGAAGACCCCTCTCTAGATTCCTGGAATACAGGTGACCTGATAGAGAAAGCCAACCCCCTTATAATTCTGCGGATCCTCTCTGTCTCATCTGGAATAATGGCCAATGCATGCCTAAACTGTAACACTCCAAAAAAGCCATGGATTAGAATAGAGATTAATCCATAAAATAATGTTTAAAATAATGTCTACAGACCTATATTAATGTAATAAACTCATTTGGAAAAAGGTTAAATCCAAAACGACTAAGAAAGACCTTGACGTCCGAAAACTAGTTGATTTGAACTAGTTGACATCCCTATGTTTGGTGAAGGTTTCAAAGTGTCAAATGAAGTGCAAAACTTGTAAAGTGACCTTGGATAGGTAGTATGAAGTACAAAGGGTCCAAAATTTTGGTAACGACACCCCAAGGACCACCCTAAGGGTCCTTGGGGAAGACCCAAACATAGGTGGGAAAGCTGTCTGGCGGCCTGCGAGCAGGCAGAAGTGGAAGCATAGAGTGCGACGCATGCATGACACGAGGTGTTCTGCCTCAAGATTTGAGTGGCAACCTTGCGACGCAATTCTGACATGCACTCACTGCCTCAACTCAAAATTGAATAAAAATGTCGGGATTTGGCCCCGCGACGCGCAGCTACTTCCCAGAATCGTTAAAGTCATATTTTTGATAATTTAACTTATTAAAAAGACCTATTTAAGTGGAGGGGATTTTGGGTAATTCATAGGACGACTGTATATTGATATTAGGTCAGTTTTAACCACTTTTACATGTCGCAAATAAGATCAAACGAAATTTCTCTCATTCTCTCAAGAACACTCTCTTTTCCAAACTCTATTGAAGAATAAGAAGAGATTAAGGAAGACGACGAAGAACTCAAGCTTTTCATCCAATTTTCGTGGATTCTTAATCTATAAGGTATGGATTTTTCACTCTTAGGATTCCTTTTCCCAAGAGGTCCTTTCAAAGACAAGTTTATATGAACTTCAAATACTAGGGTTTTTACTCTACAAAACGTGTTTTCTTCCTAACCCTAGATTTATGACTTTCAATGAAAAGTAGGTATTTTCTATGGTCTATTTCACACGAATTGATGTGTTTGTGGTTATTTATGTTTGAATTTTGTGTGAAGCATGTTCCTATCTAGATGATTCTTTCGTATGATTGTCTCTACTACTTGATAGTATGAAAACGTAGGGATTGGATTTAAGACTAGAATGAATTCCTAAATGACCCTTATCCTTTACCCTACATTATGCATTGATATTGTACATTATTTGAAGAGATGTTCTTGACTGTGATATTGAGTATTTCACTATGTTCTGGTTATGAATGTTATAAGTTGAATATAAGTTCTTGAATAGGGTCCTTGGAAGCAAGAGGTAAGTATCCTAAAGTTGTGATTACTCTACCATGTTTATGTTAGCCTATAAATCATGATGATATGTTGTGAAAGTATGTATGAAGTTTCAATATGGATGTGCTGAGATATAAACATGTTATTTGTGAGATAATAAAAAGAACACGATAAATAAAAGTTACGATATTCTTTTGTATGCTTTACACAAGATGACTATGTTGTATTAATCTTACATACGAAGGGTTATGATGAAAGGGAATTCTCATCTAATCATAAAGATCTCATGATCATGTTTATACAAGGAGTTAATCTCCTATGACCTATGATAAGTTTATGATAAAAGAGAACTTAAAGGTTATTCAAGAAAGGGACTTAAGCTAAGCACCGATGAACTAGATATGAGAGGTGTCCCTTCCCTAGTTGGAAGGTAGGTTCACAATGATTCTCATGAGATTGAGGCTTCCATGTTATGTGAAAATATGGGTCTCTAATACATCTCCTAGTTCTTGAACTATGTTGCCACCATAGTATACTAGCTAGTGGATCCACCTAGAAAGCTATGTCATGTTTTTTTTTTACCAGAACGACCCTTGTGGTGGGTCAGGGGCTGATCAACACCCCCAGGCCTTATCATTTATAAAATCAAAATTTACAAGAAGGGGGGCATAAACCTTACCTTCGATCATATGGTGGGTATAGAATTGACTTACCTACTAAGGTTAGTCAATTCAACCTAATACAATAAGAAGTAATCTATAGTAATGCAATGTACCTAGAAAGGACTCCTCTCTTAATACAAGATTCTAAGAAAACATGAATAAGGAGACTCTCCCTTTACAAATAAATTTGAAAAGAGAAATTCTAATGAATAACTAGTAGCTATTCTAAATTCACAATCTTTTGAGTTTGAATAGCTTTTCCATAACTTTGAAGTCTCTTCTCCTCTTGCCTTTTGCTATCTCTTTTGATGTAGTACTTATATACTTATGCTTCATTTTACCTGCAACAACATTATACCATACAATATAGACAAGTAATCCTATAACTAGGCAGCCTATATATATATGATACAAGTTATAGGTAAAAGTATGATGTGTGCCATTCAAGGAGGTTGCTTAATCCTTCTCAATTTCCTTCTTCTGAAATTTTGTACTCCCATTTTCTCCAGTAGATAACTGCCTTTAGTAGCCTGAGGTAGCTGCTTATAAGTATAATAATGCTGAATAATGTCTTGATTATGGCTTTGTTTGGAAAGTATATCAGCTGTACTATTGGCTTCCCTGTATATATGAACACAAGAAAAGAAAAAACATTGGTTAATAAGCATTTGTAACTCATGTACAAACCTCTGTAATCTCCAAGGAGGACTATCCTTTTGTAATAGCCATTTTTTCAATAATTCAGAATCAACCTCCAAGATAATGTGCTTATATCCATGTTGAATAAACCAGTTCAGCCCATATGTATCAGCTTGTATCTCAGCCTGATTGTTGGTACCTTCTCCAAGAGGTATAGAAAATGCATATATGATATCTCCCCTTTCATCCCTAAGGATTCCACCTCCTTCTATATTTCCAGGATTATTTAGAGCACTCCCATCTGTGTTCAACTTGTATACACTATTAGGAGGTGTTTTCCAGATTACAACTTTAACTTTAACCTCATGACTGCAGCCTTCTAGTAACTTTACCAATTCTGTCCAATTTCCTTTCCATTGTATATTAGGAAAAAACAGAATATAGAAATATCCTTATGGATGAAATATTTGACTTTGTAACTGCTAGAAGTCTTTCCCCCATATTTAGCTGAGCATCTGTTTTTCCACAAATTCCAGCAAATCACTATAGGTAAAATATCAATAATAGCTTTGTGTGCTTCATTTTTCCCTTTAGTGTCACACCATTGTATGATTCTATTACTCAAGGTAGTCTGCTGAATAGTAATTCCCATAGAACTGGAATAATATTTCCATATATGTTATGGCAAAATGCCCTTGCAAAAAGATATGATCCACATCATCCCAACCTTGCTGCCTACAACAATGACATTTTACTGGTTCCACTCCAAAATTTGCCAAATATTCATTGGTAGGTAGTTTAACTCTTAATGCTCTCCATACCAGAAATTACATTTTAAAAGTCACCTTTTTATGCCAAATGAGAGAGTTAATCTTTTCTACCTTACCTTTTTGCCTACAAGCTTCCCAAGCTGAAGCAAAGGTAAAATTGCCAGATTCTGTAGGCTTCCAGATTGCTCTATCTAGATATCATGTTGATATCGAATTTTTGTATTCAAAATGAGAGGAATTAATAAAGGAGGTACTTGCTGTCTTAGTTTCCTTTCATTCCAATTACCATTAATTAGAAAATTATCAACAATAGCATTATTTAGACTTGAGGTACCATCATTATACTTTGCCAAATTACCAATTCCTATCCAATCATCCCACCAAAAGGAACAACTGCCAGACTGTATTTGCCAATTAATAAACACCTCCACTTTATGCTTATTATTCATCATATATTTCCAAACCAAAGATTGACCATTATCAAACTTTTTTGCCACTAGATTAGCTCTCTTACAATATTTAGACTGAAGGAACTGCTTCCATATGGAGTTTTTGGATCTAAAAAGCCACCATTGTTTATATCGAAGTGCAGTACAAACATCAGTAAGCTTTCTAATTCCAACTCCCCCTTCTATTTGAGGTATACTCAATGTATCCATTGAAGCCCAGTGATATTTCATATTGTCTTTATCTCTTCCCCAGAAAAAAATAGCAATAATAGACTCTATATATTTTATAGTAGTGCTAGGAGGAGATATAGCAACCATAATATGAATGGGTATAGAATGTAATACATGTTTAATCAATGTCAACTTTCCTCCAAAACTGAGAATTTTAGTCTGCCAACCAG
Organism: Solanum pennellii; assembly: GCF_001406875.1. Classification (NCBI taxonomy): domain Eukaryota; kingdom Viridiplantae; phylum Streptophyta; class Magnoliopsida; order Solanales; family Solanaceae; genus Solanum; species Solanum pennellii. The sequence continues at coordinate 15,092,519 of NC_028643.1, read as the reverse complement.
AAATCTTTTTGGTAATTTGCCTACAAGTTGGGAATAATATATTAATTTTTGTCTCCCAACATATAAAGGGCATCCAAGATATATGATTGGGATCTCTTTTTGAGAGAAACCTGTAACATCCTGAATATGTTGAATAATTTCATGGGAAGTTTTATCAGGAATCATAAAATAGCTTTTCTGTTTGTTAATAAGCTGTTGAGAGGTTTGTTCATATTCATTCAATATATCCATAACTATTTGCATAGATTCTTTATTAGAAGAGGTAAAAATAATCACATCATCAGCAAAGCTTAAGTGATAATCTGAGGGCCCTTAGGTTCCATATGGAATCCTTTGTATACAGGTTGAATACAAGTATTATTAAGCATTCTAGCCAATACTTCAGCTCCTAAAATAAATAGGGCTGGAGATAATGGACCACCTTGCTTGATCCCTCTAGTTGAATGAAAAAAACCATGTCTATGTCCATTAATAATAATTGAATACCAATTATTACTCATAATTCTCCATACTAAGTCAATGAAAATCTCCCCAAATCCAAATCTTCTCAAAACTAAACAAGTATATGACCAAGATACTCTATCATAAGCCTTTGTCATATCTAGTTTCAGAACCACATTATGACCCACATAAGGCTTCTTAATCTCATGAATAATCTCCTAAGCAAGCATAATATTCTCTGTAATACATCTTCCTTTTACAAAACCAGATTGGTTGTCTGATATTATTGAAGGAAGAATATTTGCCAGTATCATGCTTAAAAGTTTAGAGATAATTTTATTAGTAAAAATGCTTAAACTAATAGGTCTAAGATCAGTGAACCTATTAGATTGGTCAATTTTAGGAATCAATACCAAGCAAGCATGAGACATAAATTTAGGCATAATATGACGGCAGAAAAAATAATGGGCTGCAGCTAATAAATCCTTGTTAATGATATTCCAACAAGTTTGATAAAATTTGCCCCCAATACCATCAGGACCTGGAGCAGAGTTAGGATTCATGGCAAAAACAACTTGTTTTAACTCATCCATATTAGGCAGATCTTGCAGCATTTGGTTTTTCTCAGGAGTAATTAGCTTAGGAACGTGATGAAGTATTCTTTCATCAACTCTACTATTCTGCCCAGTAAAAATATTATGACAATAATCACAAGCAGAGTTAGCAATTTGATCATCACCCTCAATCCAATTCTCATTATCAGTGCATATTTTATGAAGCAATAATCTTCTTCTCCTTCCCCTCATTAAGGCATGAAAATATTTAGAATTAGTATCTCCATCCTTAAACCACTGTAATTGAGTCTTCTGTTTTAGAATAGAATCTTCCAATTTCAAATATCTAATTTACTCAGCATTCAGTTTCTGTAAATCCTGTCTATTAGTATATGTTTTATGAATAAGAAGATCCTCTTCAACCTTCTTAATAAGATCCTCAAACTCTCTGACTTTAGCAAATATATCACCATATTACTTCTTTGACCAATTACTAAGAGAAGATCTTAACCTCTTCAATTTTTGGTGTAGTTGCCAAAAAGGATTGCCATTTACTTTACCCTCCCAACATTTTTGGACAGTATGCATAAAACTTGGATTGTCTACCCAACAGTTTAAGAACTTAAAGTATTTGACATGATTATCATCTTTCTTAACTATTTCCATGAAAAGAGGACTATGATCAGAACCCACAGCTGAAAGATGTTCAATAATAGTTTAAGGCATTTTTTCAAGCCATTTATCATTAGTCATAGCTTTATCAAGCCTCTTCCACACTCTTGCATGAGCATCCCTTTGATTACACCAAGTAAAAGGAATTCCAGTGTAGCCTAAATCAGTTAAACCACAAGCTTCTATAACACTAATGAATTCAAAACTCTTATTGATGTTATAAGGAATTCCCCCAATCTTCTCCTCTATAGAAGTAATGACATTGAAGTCACCAATAGTACACCAAGGGATATCAAAATTAGAATAGTGTAATAACCTTTCTCACAAAGGTCTTCTCAAATGATCTTTACACTTAGCATAGATACATGAAATCAAGAACTTCTCATTGATATCTGCTAGTTCAAACTCCCCTGTAATATGTTGATCATGGATTTCTAGAATATTGACAGTCAAATCTTTCGTCCAAAACACCCAAATTTTCCTATTAGAGTTGCTAATTGCATGATCCATATGCAATTGCATCCTCACAATGTTAAGCTGGTTTTTATTTGCAAAAGGTTCAAGGATTACTATCAAAGAAAATTGATGAAGTTTCCTTAATGTTTGAAGTCTTTCTGAAGAGCTTTTGGTGTTAATACTCCTAGCATTCTATCAAATGGCTTTAAACATTAAAAACCTTTGGATTTAGATCTAGTCATGGGCCTACTAGAGGTTTCAGAGGTACTTGGTTGATGTTGTGAAGTATGTTTGGCCTGTTTCCTACCTCTAGGAGACATACCATGCTTCTCAGTTATGTCATGCAGTTCTTGAGACCAAACATTCTGGTTCTTTGGAGATAAATTAGTGCCCTGAGGATTATTAATACCAGCCCCATCATCCTCAGAATCATACATAGATTGATTAGCAGGATCCCACTCATCCTCAGAATTAATAGCCTCATAATCATCATGAGCAATATTCTTATTTTTTTCTATTTCACTTAAATTCTGCTCCTTCTTTTTAATATTATCTCGTTTCTTTTTACCCAACCTACTTCCAGATTTATTATTAAATCCTTCAGTTTGTTTACCAGTATCAAGATTAATTTGAGAATCAGTTTGTTTAGTACCAGAGATAGGGTCATCCAAGTTCTAGAAACATTCATATCCCCCCTCCCTGTGGTTACCCCAGTCTGCACATTAATAGGTAACTCTTTTCCCCCTTCCATACCTCCAACAGCTACATCAGCAGATATAACAATATTTAGGGGTGTAGAAATTGGGAGCATCGAGTCAATACCTGTTTTATGTGTAGTATCATGTTGCTGCCTTCCTCTATCTTTTTCATTCCCTGAATTATCTCTAATATCTCCCTGAGTATTTGTTTTATCTTTATATTGCTGTTTGTTTCAAGTAACAATAACTTGATGTCTTTGATCATGTATTTGATCTGCATTTTCCTTCCTGTCCTCTTCTCCTGTTATCTTCCTGCACATCCAAGTCTATGTAAGTATTTTTTGTAGGGATAGAGGTTATACCTATTTGTTCCTGCTGCTATTGAGCTGCTGTTCTAGTTGCATTATGTCCAGGTTGTTGTTGATTATTCCTTCTTCTTTGAGTCTGACATTCTTGTTGCAAATTTTTTTTATTCTTCTCACCTTGATAACCTTGTTGATGTACATCATCATCCCTTTTACCTGTTTCCCTGTTATCATGAACTTGCAAATCTCTTTGAACATTATTAGAATTGTCTTTTTTAGGTCTATTTTTTTCCAGCTCTTTCCTTTTTTTTTACTATCTTCATCCTTTTGTTTAATAATACAATCACATTCTTTATGACCTTGATGTTTACAGTAAAAACAATAGTCAGGGATACTATCGTAAACAATTTTCCCGCCACCTACCATCTGTAATATCCTTCCCAATATAACCCATCCAAATATAAGGAGGTCTGTCTTTAGTGAGATCAACTTGAACTTTAACACGAGCTTGACTTCCTCTAGTTTTGTTTATAGAAGCAGAATCTAAACACAATACTCTACCAATAGGAGAAAGTAAACTAGTAATAAACTCCTTATTATAGCAATGCCAAGGTAATTCCGGGAGAGAAATCCAAATAGGTACTAATGGAGTTTCTTCTTCTGGTTTGAAAGTAGGAGTCCAAGCTTGAATTCTCATAGTTTGCCCCTCTATAGTCATACGCTGCTTAGTCCAAACCATATTATAGTCTAACTCATTATATGAATCAATAAAAACATGACGAGAATTATAATGAGCAATCTTCACTCCCCCTGAAAGCTGTTTTTGCAGAATGAAATTTTTCCTGATTAATTCTACTCTAGGCATTGTATATACAAATTTTCCTATAAGAGTGAACTTACAAGCAGCAGCTAAATCAGAAATAACTTCATTTTTGACATACAGAACAGCTGGTAAACCTTGTTTAGTGGTGATTTCAGGTTCAGACAACTTAATACTCACACCACTCTTCGATTGATTGTATCTCAATCTATCATCATATGTTTGAATAACTGTATATGGAGCAGGTTCTTGAACTTGATCTTGTCTAGGAAAATTATTAATATTTCCTAATGGCTGATCAGTTTTCCCAGTAACAGGTTTAGAATTATTTTTGTTAGAATTATTAGGAATCTTGGGAAAATTCGATTGATAATCAGCTTCTTGATACCTACCATTATCATCTTCAATTCTATGAATTTCTTTCACTCCTCTATTATCATGGTAAGTAGAACTATTAAGAGGGATATTACCTGATAAATTTGCTGTTCTATTGTTGTGTAATCGATCTTTAGTAGAATCATCAACTTGACGAACTGGATCTTGATTCCTATCTGTTGAATCTTTATGAGTAACTTTTGTACTTGTTGGATTTCGTTGATTTTGTTGCTAGGCAAATCGATTTTCTCTTTCATTTTCGAATAGCACATCAACAGTTTGAGAAATTTGTTGTTGTTGTTGAGTAACTCGATTATCTTGTTGTTGAACCCTAATTTGCGATTGAATTAACTCCCCACCCTGTTCTTGAGTTCCAATCTCCTTCCTAATTTGTGGTTGTTGATCTTCGTCTGTAACAGGGGAAGACTCCCCTTTACCATATCCATGGCGAATCCCTTCCGATGGCGATTGAACAGGTGCGATGTTGGCATTTCTCGCCTCCATAGCCTGTGAACTGTGCGTTTCAGATCCACCCCTTTCGCGATGGCTTTCTCGATTCGCCTGAACATTGAACTTCGATTTGTCACCGTCTTTACCCCTAATTTGTTGACCGTAATATTGACGTAATTCATCCAATTCCGCCTCCACTGTAGCAGTATGGATTGCCTCTTCCCTCAACTGCGAAGAGGTGGACAATGAATCGTCAGTCAAGTGCGCTGTTGAAGGATTAGGATTGCTCGCCGTTGATGGATCCGACGGCCTAAACCTATCGTCTGCTGGTAATCTAGCCATCAAAAACACCAAAATCAGTCTTGAACGAATTAGCTGAGCCGCTAATTCTGCAGATTTCCTTGAGAGAATTATTAGAGAGAGAAAAAATTTCAGAAATGAGGAAGCGATCAAAGCTATGTCATGTTAGGCTCTACTTTGGTGGGTAGACCACCTTTTTTCGGTGTGGTGTCTTATGGCACCAGATTCCATGTTTAGCTCACATGGTCTATGTCGGTTATGGCGTATGTTCCCTCATGTAAAATAAAAGAAATGTAAATGAACGTTGACTAGGGTGACTTGACGAGTCTACTTAGTAGAGGTAGGGTTATGTGAGACTCTACTTGAATATTGCACAAGTAGACTCTAATGGAAGTCCTAGGATTTTGTTCTTATGTAATATGATAACATGAAATGTATGTTTATGATACATGATGTTACTCTTATATGAGGTTGGTCATTATGATGAATATGTTATTGGTTATATTGTTATATGAAGTGATGACTAATTATGCTACAAGTTTTATGAAACAAAGCTTTACCTATGGTCTCCTATCTTATCTACTTGGTTGTGTGGGGTTATGGGGCTTCACATAACCATTGCATTTGTAGGTTGGGAAGGGGATCATTGGTATGTTTTTGGTCTATTATGTTACATGATCTATTAAGTATGAAAAGTTGACATGACTATGATAATATGTCTTTAATTATGATCATGCTTTATGTTGATGGAATCCTTGACTTGTATAGGTTCTATGGTATGTGCATTAAAGACGTTCACATGACTTAGCACGTTTTCTAAAGATATGATAAATGATCTTTCTTCGTGCATGTACTTTAGTGTTATATGCATATATCCATACTTAGTTCATGTGGCGTACTAACCCCTTTATTTTATATTACTACATCTGTAGGTTCTGACCATTGAAGTTTAAAGAAGGTCGATTTGAAGAAGCTTGGAACTCTTTATCCAAGTCATGGTAGGTCCTCATGTTTGGGACACTATAATTTATTTTCCAGCTTATGAAGACTTTAGTAGATATTAGGAATATCCGATTTCCATCACCTTCTCGGATTCTTTTGTATTAAGGCTTATATGGCATATTGACTATGTATTGGCTAAGTACAGATTTGCACTCTTTAGATGGTTATATATATGTGAGACAATTTCTTAGAATATCGTATGGTTTATGAATGATAATTATGAAGTCTAAGTATACTTCAAGTAGAATGTAACAGTTTTAATTTTCCGCAATGTTTACTGATCACATGTTGTGACGAATGCTAAGGGCTTGTCTGAGTCCTCTAAGAAGAAGACGATGTCGGTATCATCTGGGGTATATGCTCTGATTGTGACAAGTTTGGTATCTGAGCATAAGTTTGAATATCTTTAGGATAAATGTCTCACTAAACCATATTACCTAAAGTCTTGTTCATGGTTGTGAAACATGCCATAATTATGGATGAGAGGCTATGTGATGACTAGGAAACTTTTCTTTTTTGATACTCCTATTTCGTGCCTTTAGAGTTTTGATATTATGTGTATTTTAGCATCTAATCCCTTTATTATGGTTACAGGCAGTGAACACAAGAAGAACAACCGTGAGAAGAGTAAGCAAAGAGATTGCGAATGCGAGAGCTACTCACCAAGGCGATCGAAATGCTCCTCAAGTGCAAGCTGCTGCAAATGATCAAGTTCCGGTGAATCCTTCATCTATATGAATGGTGAAGTGAGGGCATCCCTGTTCCAAATGTTCCCAAGCCTTCACCACCCAAGATCAAGACATCACTGCTCAAGCTAACAGAGAGGTTGCACCTCGAGAGAACCAACTTGATAGTACTATGGCTAGACGTTTGAGAGACTTTACGAGGATGAATCCTCCCATGTACTTTGGATCAAAAGTTGATGAAGACCCCCAAGATTTCCATGATGAGGTCTATAAGATCTTGTTTTCTATGGGGGTGATTACTACTGAGAAGGCTAAACTTGCTGCCTATCAACTAGAGGACGTGGCTCATACATGTTATAACCAGTGAAAGGATAATCCGGCTTTAGTAGATGGTCTCATGACTTGGGAGACCTTCAAAAAGGCCTTTCTTAACAGATTCTTTCCAGGGGAACAAAGAGAAGCTAAGGTAGAGGAGTTCATTAACCTTCATCAAGGAGGTATAAGTGTTAAGGAATACTCCTTGAAATTCATTAAGCTTTCCAAATATGCTTCTTCTTTGGTATCTAATGCTAGGGATGAAATGAGCCATTTTGTAACGGGCGTGTCCGAAGAGCTTGAATAAGAATGTCGTGCAGCCAAGCTTCATGACAATATGTATCTTTCTAGGTTGATGGTTCATGCTCAACAGATTGAGGAAAGTCGTATAGGGAAGAGGAATAGGGAAGCTAAGAGGGGAAAGACGTTTGAAAGTGGTTCTTCTTAGAGTAGGCTTGATGTTCAAGACAAGCCTAAGTTTAACAAGAGGTTTTCAAATCAGGTTCCTGCTAATTTCTCCGAGAATTTCAATGATAGAGAGTCTAATCCTAAACCTTAAAAGGGGAGAAATGTTTATCTATCAAAAGAGAGACCATCTTGTGGTAAGTTTGGTAAGAAACATGCAGGTGAGTGTCTTGTCGGGACTAATAGTTGTTATGGTTGTGTCAAGGGTGAGTGTCCTAATGTGAGAAGCCAAGGCAAAGGGAATGGTCAAGATCAACCAAGCGGTCCTAGTTCTGAAGCTCCCAAATGGAACCTTTTCTATGCACTCAAAGCTAGGGGTGAACAAGAAAGCTCTCCCGACATTGTGACGGGTATGTTACAAGTTTTATCTGTTAATGTCTATGCATTGCTTGATCCAGGTGATACTTTTTCTTTTGTTACACCTTTGGTAGATATGAAGTTTGATGTACTTACCGATATTTTGATTGAAACTCTTTTCGGTTTATACCCCAATGGGTGACTCTGTAGTTGCAAAAAGAGTCTATAGGAAATGTCCTGCTATTCTTCCCAATAGAATTACTCTTGATGATTTGGTAGAACTTGACATGCTTAATTTTGATATCATCTTGGGTATGTATTGGATTCATGATTGTTTTGCTTCCATAGATTGTAGAACAAGGGTAGTGAAATTTCAATTCCCTAATGAACCTATTCTAGAGTGGAAAAGAGGAATTCTATGCCAAGGGGTCAAATCATTTCTTGTTTGAAGGCTTGTAAGATGATAGCGCAAGGGTTTTTTATATCATGTGGTGAGAGTTAAGGACCTCGAATGTTAAACTCCTTATATTGACACAGTCCCTATAGTGAGAGAATTCCCAGAAGTTTTTCCTAATGACCTTCCAGGAGTTCTTCCCGAACGGGAAATTGTCTTTGGCATTGATTTGTTACCGGATACAAATTCCATTTCAATTCCTCCATATAGTATGGATCCAGCTTAATTGAAAGAGTTGAAGCTCCAACTCAAAGAATTACTAGACAAGGGTTTCATTCAACGTAGTATTTCTCCATGGGGTGCTCCGGTCTTGTTTCTTAAGAAGAATGATGGGTCCCTTAGAATGTGCATTGATTATCTCCAACTCAATAATCTCACCATAAAGAACAAATATCCTCTCCCTAGAATTGATGATTTATTTGATCAACTCCAAGATGCTAGTTAGCTTTTCAAGATTGACTCAAGGTCGGGATATCACCAACATAGGGTAAGAGGAAAAGATGTTCCCAAAATAGATTTACGAACTAGATTGGTCACTATGAATTTTTGGTTATGACTTTTGGGTTAACAAATTCCCTGGCGGCATTCGTGGACCTAATGAATATAGTTTTCTGAGAATACCATGACTTGTTTGTGATTGTGTTCATTGATGATATTCTGATATACTCCAAGAATGAAGATGAGCATGAGGGTCACTTGAGATTGGCTTTGCAAGTCCTTAAAGAACACCGATTGTGTGCCAAATTTAGCAAGTGTGAATTTTGGTCAAGGTCGGTTGCTTTTCTTGGCCATATTATCTCTGGTGATGGTGTGAAGGTTGATCCGAAGAAGACAGATGCGGTCAAAAATTGGCCTAGACCTTTGACTCCCACAGACATAAGGAGTTTCTTGGGTCTAGCCGACTATTATAGAAGATTTGTTGATGGATTTTCGTCCATGGCTTCTCCTTTGGCAACTTTGACCCAAAAGGAGGGTGAAGTTTGAGTGGTCGGAAACTTGTGAGAAAGGTTTTCAAGAATTGAAAGATAAGCTTACCTCCGCTCCGATTTTGACCTTACCAGAGGGCAATGAAGGCTTCGTAGTGTATTGTGATGCTTCGCGAGTGGGCTTGGGATGTGTCCTCATGCAATATGGAAAGGTGATTGCTTATGCTTCTAGGCAACTCAAAGTTCATGAGATGAATTATCCAACTCATGATCTTGAGTTAGCCACTGTTGTTTTTCCTTGAAATAATGGAAACGTTACTTGTATGGTGTGCATGTTGATGTGTTTACTGACCATAAAAGTCTTCAACATGTGTTTACACAAAAGGAGTTAAATCTCCGACAGAGAAGATGGTTAGAATTGTTGAAGGATTATGACATGAGTGTCCTTTACCAGCCTGGCAAGGCCAATATAGTTGCGTATGCTTTGAGTCGTACGACTATGGGTAGTGTGTCTCACGTTGAAAAGAGAAGAAAGAACTTGTGAAAGATGTTCATAGGTTGACTCGATTATGTCTGTGGTTTTAAGATTCTCCAAATGGTGGTTTCATGGTCCATCATAACTTCGACTCATCATTAGTGGTTGATCTGAAATCTATGCAGCATCTTAATCTATTATTCATGGAGTTGAAGGAATCGATACTTGGTAAGCTTAATGAGTCATTTTGTCAAGGGGGTATGGTGTTCTTAGGTACCAAGGGAGATTATTTGTACCCAATGTTGAGGATTTGAGAAATCAAATTCTAGAAAAAGCTCATGGTTCTCGCTATTCTATACATCCGGGTGCCACCAAAATGTATCATGATCTTAGGGAGGTCTATTGGTGGGTGGGTTAAAGAAGGACATAGCAGAGTTTGTTGCTAAGTGTCCAAACTGCCAACAAGTTAAAGCTCAGCATCTGAAACCGGGTGGTTTAACCCAAATCATAAATGTTCCTACATGGAAGTGGGAAGCCATCAATATGAACTTTGTTGTTGGGTTTCCTCAAACCCGAAATAAAAAAAGTTCTATATGGGTTATTGTGAATAGGTTGACCAAATCTGCCCACTTTATTCCTGTTAAGTCTACTTACACGGCAGAAAATTATGCAAGGATCTACATTAATGAGATTGTGAGTCTTCATGGGATACCTTTGTCCATCATTTCAGATAGTGGTGCCCAATTCACTTCTCATTTTTGTAAGGTTTTCCAAAAGGGTTTAGGTACGCAAGTGAAACTTAGTACCGCTTTTCATCCTCAGACAAATGGTCAAGCGGAACGTACCATTCAGACCCTTGAAGACATGTTAAGAGCCTATGTCATTGAATTCAACGGAAGTTGGGATGATCACTTACCTTTGATCGAGTTCTCTTACAACAATAGCTATCATTCGAGAATTTCCTTGACACCTTTTGAAGGTCTTTATGATAGAAGGTGTAGATCTCGGTTGGATGGTTTGAGGTTGGTGAGTCCTCAATCCTTGGTCAAGAGATTATCTATGAATCTATAGAGAAGGTTCGAATCATAAGAGATAGATTGAAGAGAACTTCTAATCAGCAAAAGTCTTATGCCGATAATAGAAGAAGATATCTTGAGTTTGAAATAGGTGATCATGTCTATTTGAAGATATCACCAATGAAAGGGATGATGAGGTTTGGTAATAAGGGGAAGTTAAGTCCCCGGTATGTTGGTCCCTATGAGGTTTTGTAACGAATCGAAAAGGTTGCCTATGAGTTGAAACTACCTAGTGAACTAGCTTCAGTTCATCCGGTGTTTCATGTGTCTATGCTCAAGAAATGCATAGGTGACCCAGTGTCTATTCTACCTATTGAAGGCTTAAGAGTTGATGAGAACCTATCCTATGAAGAGGTTCCGGTTGGGATCCTAGATCGCCAAGTCAAGAAGTTGAGAAACAAGGAGGTTGCCTCTGTAAAAGTTTTATGGAGGAACCATATTGTAAGGGTGCAAAATGAGAGGCTGAAGCCGACATGAAGTCCCGTTACCCTCATCTCTTTACTCCTTAAGGTTAGACATTCATCTTAATTGAGAAAGTAATGCATGATCATGAAAATTGACTTGTTTTCTAAATAGGTGCATGTTTGGTAAAGGTTGTACCAACTAGAGTTTTAAGAAAATGCCTTCATACTCTATTCTTGCACTTATGTGAAACATGTATGCATAGGTTTTCTTGAAATTTTGTTGTTTTGTTGCCATCTTGATAAAAAATATAGCATGGTGACTCTTTGATGAATTTTGAGCTTATGATAAGGTTGAGAAAGAAATTTCTCACTATCTGTTATGAATATGGATCTCTTATATGTTGTGTGTCATGAATTGAGTGCTATGTGTAATGTTATGGTATGTGTTGTAAGGAGTTGTGATATACTGCTATGAGATGTGACTCGTTATGATTTTTATATTGCTGATTTGTTTTGCTGCTAGTATTGAGTCTATTCATTACCTCCAAAAGATTTTAGTGTCATTCGGGGACGAGTGTTCCTAAGGGGGGATAATGTAACACTACGAAAATTTCATGCCTTATACTAGAGCTTAATCCATCAAATAATTTTCCAGACCTATATTAATGTAATAAACTCATTTGGAAAAGGTTAGATCCAAAACGACTAAGAAAGACCTTGACGTACGGAAACTAGCTAATTTGAACTAGGTGACGTCCCTATGTTTCATGAAGATTTCGAAGTGTCAAATGAGGTTCAAAACTTATAAAGTGACCTTGTATAGGTAGTATGAAGAACAAAGGGACCAAAATTCCAGTAACGACACTCCAAGGACCACCCTAAGGGTCCTTGGGGAGGACCCAAACATGGGTGGGCAAGCTGCCTAGCAGCCTGCGAGCATGCAGAAGTGGAGGCATAGCATGCGACGCGCACCTGACACGAAGTTTTTTGCATCGAGATTTGAGAGGCAACCTCACGACGCGAGTCTGAAACGCACCCCACTGCCTCAACTCAAAATTCAATAAAAATACCGGGATTTGGCCCCGCGACTCGCAACTACATCCCAAAATCGTTAAAGTCGTATTTTTTGTAATTTAACTTATTAAAAAGATCCATTTAAGTGGAGGTTCTTTTGGGTAATTCATAGGACGACTATATATTGATATTAGATAAGCTTTAGACCACTTTTACACGTCCCAAAAAAGATCAAACGAAATTTCTCTCATTCTCTCAAGAACACTCTCTTTTCCAAACTCCATTGAAGAATAAGAAGAGCTTAAGGAAGAAGACGAAGACCTCAAGCTTTTCATCCAATTTTCGTGGATTCTTCATCTATAATGTATGGGTTTTTCACTTTTGGGATTCCTTTTCCCAAGAGGTCCTTTCAAAGACAAGTTTTCAAGAACTTCAAATACTAGGGTTTTTACTCTACAAAACGTATTTTCTTCATAACCCTAGATTTATCACTTTCAATGAAAAGTAGGTGTTTTCTATGGTCTATTTCACACGAATTGATGAGTATGTGGTTATTTATGTTTGAATTTCATGTGAGGCATGTTCCTATCTAGATGATGGTTTCGTATGATTGTCTCTACTACTTGATAGTATGAAAACGTAGGAATTGGAACTATGACTAGAATGAACTCCTAAATGACCCTTATCCGTTACCCTACATTATGCATTGATCTTGTACATGATTTAAAGAGTTGTTCTTGATTATGATGTTGAGTATTTCACTATATTCTAGTTATAAATGTTGTAAGTTGAACGTAAGTTCTTGATTAAGGTCCTTCGAAGCAAGAGGTAAGTCTTCTAAAGTTGTGATTACTCTACCATGTTTATGTTAGCCTATAAATCATGATGATATGTTGTGAAAGTATGAATGATGTTTCTACATGGATATGCTGGGCTATGAACATGTTATTTGTGAGATCATGAAAAGAACACGATAAATGCAAGTTACGATATTCTCTTGTATGCTTTACCCAAGATGACTATGTTGTATTAATATCATATACGAAGGGTTATGATGAAAGGTAATTCTCATTTAATCATAAAGAGCTCATGATCATTTTTATACAAGGAGTTAATCTCCTATGACCTATGATAAGTTTATGATAAAAGACAACTAAAAAGGTTATTCAAGAAAGGGACTTAAGCTAAGCACCGGTGAACTAGATATGAGAGGTGTCCCATCCCTAGTTGGAAGGTAAGTTCACAATGAATCTAAGGAGATTGAGGCTGCCATGTAATGTGGAACTATGGGTCTCTAATACATCTGCTAGTTCTTGAACTATGTTGCCACCATAGGATACTAGCTAGTGGATCCACCTAGAAAGTTATGTCATGTTAGGTTCTACTTTGACCAGTAGACCACCTTTTTTCGGTGTGGGGTTTTATGACACCGCATTCCATGTTTAGCTCACATGGTCTATCTCAGTTAAGGCGTATGTTCCCTCATGTAAAATGAATGAAAAGTAAATGAACGTTGACTAGGGTGACTTGAGGAGTCTACTTAGTAGAGGTAGGGGTATGAGACTCTACCTAGACATTGCACAAGTTGACTCTAATGGAAGTCCTAGGAGTTTGTTCTTATGTAATATGATAACATGAAAGGTATATGTTTATGATACATGATTTTACTCTTATATGATGTTGGTCGTTATGATGAATATGTTATTGGTTATATTGCTATATGAAGTGATGACTAATTATGTTACAAGTTATATGAAGCAAAGTTTTACCTATTGTCTCCTATCTTATCTACTTGCTTGTGTGGGGTTATGGGGCTTCACATAACCATTGCATTTGTAGGTTGGGGATGGGATCATTGGTATGTGTTTTGTATGTTATGTTATATGATCTATTGAGTATGAAAAGTTAACATGACTATGATAATATGTCTTTAATTATGATCATGCTTTTATGTTGATGGAATCCTTGACTTGTATAGGTTCTGTAGTATGTGCATTAAAGACGTTCACATGACTTAGCACATTTTCTAAATATATGATAAATGATCCTTTTTCATGCATGTCCCTAAGTGTTATATGCATATACCCATACCTAGTTCATGTGGTGTACTAACCCCATTACTTTATATTACTACAATTGTAGGTTCCGACCATTGAAGTTTAAGGAGGTCAATTTGAAGAAGCTTGATACTCTTTCTCCAAGTCTTGGTAGGTCCTCATGTTCGGGAGGCTATCATTTATTTTCTAGCTTATAAAGACTTTAGTAGATATTAGGAATATCCGATTTCCATCATGTTTCTTTGGATTCTTTTGTATTAAGGCCTATATGGCATATTGACTATGTATTGGCTAAGTACAAATTTGCACTCTTTAGATGGTTTTATATATGTGAGACAATTTCTTAGAATATCGTATGGTTTATGAATGATAAGTATGAAGTCTAAGTATACTTCAAGTAGAATGTAAAAATTTTAATTTTCCGCAGTATTTACTAATCACATGTTATGAGAATGCTAAGGGCTTGTCTGAGTCCTCAGAGAGGACGACGACGCCGGTTTCATCTGGGGTATGCGCTCCGGTTGGGACAAGATAATTGGAAAAACGTGCCTCATTCTCTACAACTAATAAGCCATCCTGTCTCAGATTCTCAAACCTCAAGCGACTCTCCTCTATCACGCTCCAAGGGATAAAACGATCATGGAATGCACTAGAAAACTTCTTCCAAGTCATTGGAAGAGATCCAACTGGAAAAGCCCAGAATAAGTCCTCCACCACTCTCTCGCTGCCCCACGAAGATGGAGTGTAGCATATCGAACCCCTTGTGACTCAGCTAATCTAACCATCTCTAGTAACTCTCGGCATGTAGTTAGAAACTCATAAGTGTCCTCACTCTTCCCACCCTAAAACTGAGGTGGGTCCGTCTTTTGAAGTCTCTCATACTTACGCTGCTCATCCTCTGTCAGAACAACCACCGGTGCAACTTGACCCCTAACTACTGGTGCAACATCATTCTCAACCGCGGATCCACTGGTAGCTTCCCTACCGCATCTTCAATAACTAGTGCTTGCTCCTGCTCTTGGGTATGAGCCCCCTCTTTAGTCTAAGAGTCATGTGGTGTGGCAGTTGTACCACCACCCTTAGTAAAGCCTTCCAGCACACTTAACACCCTCAATAACGTGTCCCGAAGCAAAGGTGTGACTGCAGGCGCTGGAGGAACCTGATCCTCTCTTCCATCAATCTGAGGTTCTAGAGAGACCTCTCTGCACGAACTCTAACTGGTGCTCCTCCACGGCCACAACCTCTGGCTAATGTCGTACCAAGAGCACGAACTCTATCTCAAGCTCTATCCCTACCCCTAGTCGGGGCCTCAACAACTGCATGGGAAGTTCTTCCCCTATACCACTAGTAACATTAGCTTTAGTCCTCGTCATCTGTCAAAAGAGTATACAATAACTCAGAAAAAAGAAAAAGTAACCACGCACGATGAGAAAGAATGAACAAAAGGAAGTTTCTTAATAGTATTTATAGCCTCTCAGAGATAATCACAGGCGTCTCCGTACCAATCCTTGGACTGTACGTAAACTCAACTTATTTACACGTGATACCTATGAACCTCGGAATGTGATACCATTTTGTCACGACCCAAAAATGGGTGTATAGCACTCATCTTATCCCACAACGACAAGTCAACCTAAAACCCAACATCTAACAAAATGCAGAAATAAACAGAAGTCCAATAACAATTTATATTACGAAAACCAGTCAACTTAATTTAATCTCCATAACCAGTTTGTCACTGCACAAGCCTCTACTGTAAATACTAGAATTGAAATAAAATACAAGTCTAAAATGAAGTTGTCTTTCAAGTATAACCAAAGTCATAAACTGGAGTAGGAAGATTCGCTAAGATGACAAGCAGATACCTCATAATCCTCCACAAGATGCCTCGAAAACGAGGAGAATGGATAGTATCATGAAAATCCGCGCTCGTAACCTACAAAAATTTGTAGAAGCAAGGGGTGAGTACCAAACCACGCAACCCAACAAGCAAACTTCTAAACACAAGTTAAGTGAACAAAATACGAGTACTCCTTACACCCTATCTGAACCTCCACACTACATCCTAACCGTTCATAGTTCACAAAGCATACAACTCAATAACAACCGTTAACATACTTCTACTCTCAATTAAAACCCAATATTCTTCAGTCAGAAGTTTCAAATAAAAACACACACAAGATCAACAAAACACAAGTTCAAGTTCATCAATGATCAAAATGTGATGAAAATTACAATGATGCAAGTTTGACCTGATGATACACACCCGATGTCTCTCAGTCTGGGACCTATGGGGAATATATCTGTCCATGCATCCATCACGGCGAGCGATATGACCCTTGATAATAGTAATCATCGCGGCGCTTGATACTTCCCTCAAAATATAATATCCATCGCGGTGCACGATACGACCCTCGAAATGGTACATCCTCTTATCACATAACTCTTATCACAACCATGTGTCAGATCAATGTAAATGACATGCTCAAAGGAAAATGAGGATATAACCATTTTTATAACAAGACACAATTTACGACAATTCAACTGTGATACAACACCAACAATAAGGGATAAACCTCCAAATAATTCTCAAACATCACTCAAGGAAATACATGAATTTCATAAGCTTAATAAGGGTTTAGAAATTCACTTGCCTCAACTAACCGTACAATCACTCGGAGACTTGAGCCTTCCCTTTTCACTGAGCTTCCAAAGCAATATAATCTATTCAAGTACCTAATCACAATGAGATTCCGAAACTAACAACACTCATGTCGCTATAGGTTTTTCCTAGACACAAAAACTCACTCAATTTATAATAAAGTTCCTAAGTGTTGATGCCAAATAATATTCCAGCTCTCATATTTCTCAAATTCAAGCCTAAGGTTAAGACTACAACCTTAATTGCTTCCATATAATATAATTCATCTGATATTTAATTATCTATGTCAATATATCAAAACTGGGAATGTTATTAAAAAAATATATGTATTTTTTATAAAGATAAAAATTGAACCAAAATAGTGATCGAAACAATTTGTACATCATTATCACATAACCCTCCTAACTACCCTATCATAAGGCCATTAATGGGCAATCACATGAAATGGTTCTCCACTAACAATTTTTATATATATAAAAAAGAAAGCAACATTTATTATTATTCTGAAACAATTCCAGCTTTCCAGATTGTTATTGTAACCCACTTCACATACCAATTCAATTTTCTTATCCTCTCATTTTGCTTATTTTATAATTCAATTGTCATCATAATATAATAATCATAATCATAATAATAATAATAAAGAATTTGGAGAAACACTAAAATCAACCTACAGACTAATATGTATATCAATTAAATGCAGTAACATCATTCAAACTTACAGGAAAAATTTGCAACACTTTAAATATGAGTAAATCACCCCACTATCACCTTATGACTACCCTATAACCATTCCAATAAACTACCTCAAAAAAGTATCCATTAAAACCTTTTCCCCAATTTCAAAGAACCCATGTGTAGCAACAATAACTTCTAAATTCACTATGCTACTCTTTATCCTCACCTTGAAAACATATGAAATGCCTCATGAATTACAATTCATTACGAAATTTAAGAGTTCCAGTTTAAAATCTCACATGGATGCAGTTCACAACTTGTGATGTTGAAACCCTTGTCCGCTCCTTTTTCCCCTTTTTACTTCTTTTCTCAATTAATTATGTATTAAAGTTATAAATTTAACTCACTTATTTTTATTGAATATAGTCTAAATGGTATAGGGTCTTAAATAAATTATCACTTTAGCTCATTAACTATGAATTAAGTTATTTATCTACAACTATCCATCATTTATTTGATCAAGTTAAACGAATAGTTTAAAATTTTGAAAAATGACCTTCTGATCGTCACATGTATATATGATAACGTACTTCTATTGACATTTTCGCCTCAATTTTTTAAAAACACTCATTGACAGTAACTTTCTTGTTGTTGCATTATTAATGAGGCGGGTTCAATCCTGACTCATGTCTTAAAATTAGAAGAAGAAAACTCTTCTACACAAATCAATTTACTTTGTGTAATTTACAGGCGCCTTTTGGGAAACCAATGAGGAGTCTTGGGAAAAGCATGCCTGCCATTAAACCTGTGATTTGGCAAAAACATAAAAAAAAACTTTATTTCCTTTGTTAATCTTTTTTTTTTTTTGGTAAAATGGTTAGTCGTGGCTTAAAGAGAGGGAGGAGAGAGGTTATCACCTTTCATTTGTGCAACCAAGTTGAGCTACTTGTATAACTAGTGTTTTTGACCTAACACACTTCTGGTGGTCGGTCATATTGTGTTTTTTTCCCAAGAGATGTCTCTCATTTGCATTTACAGAAAGTAAATTGATTTGTTTACAGGGTCTCCTTTTTTTTAAAGATATGGTTAGTAGAATTTCAAGTGGGTCAGTAAAATTTAGCTAGGTTCGATTTTGATTAGAAGAAATTATTAATTTTGATTAATTTAAATTTCAGTCATTAAAGTTTAACATGTTACAGTTGATAACATCATTCCTAGTTTAATTTGATCAATTTTGTAATATAGCTATTTCCTAGCTTAGTTGTTGAGTTTGATATTTTTTTAGTACATGGTTGTTCTATTGTTTTGTAGAGTAGAAGATAGCTTTTCCTTAAGTTTAGGAGAGTTAGGTTAGTGGATTTAGTTAGTGGATTTAATGGGAATATGACTCTATTAAAGTTGTAATTGTTTTATAAGATACTAAATACAAGATAAGTTTGTTGTTCTTATTCTCTGTAAATTATTATCTCAAACTCTTTCAGTTATATTTTATTTGAGCTTATTGCATCTTGAGTTCTTCATTTGGTATTTAGAGCAAGGTTGTTCCTTGGGAGAGATAACTTACTGTAGTTTTTTTTAGACTTTTGCTTTTGGCACAATGACAAACCTACAAGCTGTCGGCGGAATGAAAAAGCTCAAGAACAGCAATTACAGTACATAGTCAACTTGCATAATGTCTTATATTCAAGGGAAAGACCTGTGAGAGGTTATCAACGGTAGCGAGGTGACACAACCAGCAGCAAACGACGCTCTGCGAAAGTGAAAGATAAAAGTTGGTAAGGCTATATTCTCTTAGAAAACAACGGTCGAAGAGGATGTGGTAGAGCACATACGAGACACCACTACCCCAAAGTAGGCTTGGGATACATTTGCCAATCTATTAACAAAGAAAAATGATACAAGGCTCCAACTCTTAGAGAGTAAATTACTCCCGATACAACAATGCAACATTACAATTGTACAATACTTTCATAAGGTGAAGATGCTATGTCGAGAGATTTCAGAGTTAGGTCTACAAGCTCAAATTGGAGAGACAAGGATGAAGCGGATCATAATCCATGGTTTGAAGCCTGAATATAAAAGCTTCATTGTTCCTGTACAAGGATGGCAAAATCAACCATCACTTGCATTTGAAAATTTGCTAGCAGGTCAGGAAGCCTAGGATAAGAAAATGAGTGGAGTCTCTCTTAAAGGCGAGGAGAAAGCACTCTATATCAACAAAAGCAAAGGGAACCCCAAGAAGTACAACACAGGTGGATCAGTACAAACTGATGATAGGTCAAAAATTCATCAGGGAGAAGGAAATGCTCGTCTAGGGGGAGTTCGAAGAACAATTGGGGCAACAACAAGAGGCTTGAAGGGAAATGCCATAACCGTGGGAAGAATGTAAATAAATCCAACATTTGCTAATTCAAAAAGAGGACTGTTGAGAGCAACATTATTGTTACCTCCGGTCCAAAGGAAAATAGTAAAGATAATTGGGACGCTGAAGCATTCTAAGATATAGAACAAGAAGAGTTAGTTGTTATATGTTGAGCATTTGTAGCTATAGAACAAGAAGAGTTAGCTCTTATATGTTGAAGTGTCCGTAGCTATAGAATAAGAAGAGTTATCTCTATAGTAACAATCTCTAAAAAAAATTTACTATGAGAATGACTGAACTTTGACTCGGGATGCTCAAACCATATGTCTGGTGACAAAAAGAAGCTGCAAAATTTGTCTGAGTACAAGGAAGTTGTGAATCGGTGACAACAGATGACACAAAATTACCGATAACTCACATTGGTAAGACTACCGTCTGTCCAAATAGTTGTGCCGATCTGATGCTGCTTCAAAATGTTTATCATGTCCCGGGTACGAAAAAAAATCTTCTTTCAGTAGTTCAATTGACATCTTTGGGTCGTTATGTTCTATTTGATCTGCCAGATGTAAGAATATATCATGATCTTGTGGTTAAAGAAAAAATCAGTGATGAAGCAGCCAAGGTTAAATTCTATTTATGTAATTTCGGCAGAAACCACATATATGGACAAGACAAGGAAGAATGAGACGAAAAACTTATGGCACATGCGGCTGAGTCACGTTAACTACTCTAAACTTGGATTCATGATCGAAAATTCAATGTTGAAGGGTCTTCCCAAACTTCCAGTATGGAAGAATGTAATGTGTGCAGGTTGTCCGTATGGTAAAGCACATCAGTTGTCGTATCAAGATTCGAAATATAAAACGAAGGAATCATTAGAGTTAATTCACTTAGATATATTCAGCCCTGTAGCAACTCTTTGTTGGTGGGATGAAATATATGTTGACATTCATTATTGATTTTTCCAAATACATGTGGATTTATTTTTTAAAGGAGAAGTATGAGGTATTTTCAGAATTCCTAGAATTCAAAAAGGTTGTTGAAGGAGAAGTTGGTAAGAAAATTATTTGTCTACAAAATGACAAGGGTGGGGAAAATACCTCACATGAATTTTTCTGAATTCCCTGTAAAGTGTTGAATATGGCATCAGTTCACATGTTCAAATACGCCACAACAAAATGACATAGAAGAAAGGAAAAACATACACCTAGCAGAAATCAATCGGAGTCTACTTAATGCAAAAAATATCCCGGGACAATTTTGAGTGGAACCTATGAAGGCTACCATTTTTGTGATCATCAGACTTCCTCAACGAAGGTTACATTTTCTTTCACCTTTTGAAGAGTTGTGGAATACAAGATCATCTGTTAGCTATTTTCGTGTTTACAGATGTGTATGATATGTATTTGTACCCAATCATTTATGTAGCAAGATGGACAAAAAGGTTGTTGGGTGTATTTTTGTAGGGTATGATAATCAATGAAAGGGGGGTAATGTTGTGATCCAACAACAGGAAAATCTACATCTCGAAATGTGATATTTGATGAAGCTTTTATTTGGTGGTCTTCAAATAAGGAATTGCTGCCATTTTCAGATGTCTTTAAAGATGTGTTGGACTCTTTCCATATCCATTTGAGTCTACATAGAGCTGAAGGTGAAGCTAATGAAGACAATGTTGATTAAGCTTTGACTTAAAAATTCGTGTCAAACTAGTATGTACAAACAATTAGGTGAAAAAGGTGAGCTAATTGGAGTAGATTCACCACCTCCACTCAGAAGGTCAATAAGAATCAGAAAGAAAATCTCAAGTTTGCTAATGCTGCCACTTTAGAAGATGAAAATGAAAAGGAACCTGAAACTTTTGAGGAAGCATTCCAGAATACTAAGTGGATTAAAGCTAAGGAGTAAGAAATTGTTGCACTACAAGTGAATCAAACGTGGGAGATTATGAGAAAACCAAGGGATGCCAAACATATTTCCTATAAATGGATTTACAATTCAAAGAGTCACACAAACGAATCAATTGAAAGGTGCAAAGCTCACTTTATAGCTCGGGGGTTTTCTCGGACAAGACTATGATGAAACATTTAGTTCAGTGGCAAACAATATTGTCCGAGTTTTACTTGCACTTGCAACTAGTAAATATTGGAACCTATGGCAGATGGATGTAAATAATCCATGCACTCTGAGTTCTGGTAAAAATTTATGACTAATTTTACTAGAGATGATCTAACCTGGTAGCAACTATGCGATGGCTTCGCGTTATGGGTGAATACGAACTTCACTGTCCGTTGGAATAGAATCCCGACTTCCAACTCTTTTTATTTATTTTATAAGTATATTTTTGCCTTAAAAATTTTTAGAATGTCATATAAATTATCCTAAACATGTAGAAAATCCATTTCATAATCCAAACTCTCATTCACTCCTAAATTCCTATGCTCAAGAACTTCAAGAAACACTAAGGTTAGGGTTCATCTTCCAAGTTTTTTTTAAGTTTATTGAAGAAAATTGTTATTCTAGGTATGTAAGGCTAATCAAAGTGTTGAATTAGTTCGTCTTTACTCCCAACATCTAAAATTTCAGTCAGTAAAATTTAAATCTAGGGTCTTTACTCAAGTTTTTATGAACTTCAAATTGACCTTTATTCCTTATTATTGAATTCTGATTCTTATCATTTAGATTATAGTACTTCATGTATTTTGGTTGTTAAATTGTTGTTCATGCTTATTTTATCACATGAACGCTATTTAGTTAAGAATTTTTGAAAGCTACTGCATAATTATTTTCATGCATTGACTTCTGAAATAAAGTAATTCCAAATATCATAAGTTATAAATTGAGAAAAATTTTTAAAGGAATATTAATAATCCCCAATGCACTACTTTGTATCACAAAAAGTATTGTTAATTCATGAAGAGCATAAACAGTTTAAAAAGAAGTTTCAGTCGGTAAAGTAAAGATCAGCTTTTCCTAAAAGAGGATTTTTTGAATACTAAATCAACACATATATTAATATGAACCTTACTGTACGTTTTGGGAATAGTATTGAGCACGAATTTAAGTACGAGTATGGATAACTCAAACCCCTAAATTGCACGCTAGTGTAGATAGGATTATGTCGTTGGTTTTGATGAATCTTCACTTGGCCTCATTAGGGGCTTTTTAAGATGGATCCATAAGTTAAATTTTGTGGTCATATATTCAGGAAAAGTACAGGATGGGTCTGATAAGAGCCAACATTGGACTTAACATTGTATCATCACGAGACTCATAATGATGGTTGTTGATTAGAGACTTCTCAGTAAAGTAAATTAATGTAACCTATATTTCTCTCTCTCTCTCTCTCTCTCTCTCTCTCTCTCTCTCTCTCT